>NC_079507.1:60143118-60418118 GCF_030052815.1 Hevea brasiliensis | reverse complement strand
TTAATCTTGAGGAAAATTAACAAGGGTTACTGCAAATTTTCAGGCAACAAGCCAAGAAGCAATTTCGTAAGCCTTAGCACACGACTTTATCTATAACCAGTACAGTAACTCAACACTTTAAGGGCCTATTTGGTTTAACTGTTGAATTCTGTTACTGTTAGCTGATAGCTGATAGCTGATAATTGATAGCTAGTGATAGCTGTTTTATGTTAAGTGTTTGGTAAAATTATATTTAGCTGTTACTGTTGATATGTGAAATGACTAATAAGAGTATATATCATATAATTTATTTAATTTTTAAATAAATATAAAATTATAAATTTATTATATTATATTATTTATTTTATTATTAAATTAAATATATAATTATTAAATTAATATATTATATTATTTAAATAAATATATAATTATTAATCTATTATATTATATCATTTATTTTATTATTAAAATAAAAAAATAATTATTTTTTAAGATAATTAAATAATTTTAAAAATATAAATAAAATAATAAAATAATTATTATTGTTAATAGAAAAATTTATAATTAATTTTAAATTTTTAGATATAAATAAATATTTTATATTTTATGTTATCAATAAAAAAATATTTTAATAAAATTAAAATATATTAATTAAAATGTTAAAATTATAAATAAAAATATTAATAATATTAATTTTTAAATTAAATAAAAATAATAATATAATCAAAATAAAAAATAAAATCAAATCAACTAGATGAAAAATAATTTTAAAAATAAAGCTGATATAAATTACAATTGATGAGTATCATATTAGTTATGAGTATCATATTAGTTATCCATCAGCTATCAACTTTATTTTTTTAAATTTATCAAATATTATAATTTAATTATTTAAATATTTACGCACTCAAAAGATAAATCAAAACACAACTTAAAATCGGAGACATAATGTGATCGAGTAATGTGAGTTTGCAAATAAATGGTTCCTGTATCCGTCACAATCTGCAAACAACTCCGGCATGGAAGTCAACATGTAATAATACCGTTCGATAATAATAAAAAGAAACTACTCAAACACATGTAATAATACCATTCAATAATCATGTCCAAGGGTCCAACTGTTGTTCATCGTTGACATTGATTGAGATCCTAACAACCATGGTTAGGTATATCTGAGTAGACGTTACCGACGGTCCCTTAATTTATGTAATTATTTTATTTTAATTTATTAAAATAAAATTTTTTAATTTTATTTTAAAAAATATTTATTTAACTTATAATAATAATTTTTCAAATTGATTTTATTAAAATTAACACTTAATTATTCATAAATTATTATTTATGGTTTTTTTTATGTTGTACATGAAAATTAAGATACTGATAAAATATCATATATTAATAAAATATTATTTTAAAATTTATTATTATTATTATTATTATAAACTAAATTCCAATATAACAATAAATAATAAATAACATATATAATTAATCATTTTATTATAAATTTAATTAAAATAAAATAATTTTATTGATAATAATTATTAATTAATTTAATTACAAAGAAAAAGAAAAAAGAAAGAAAAGAGGGCAAAAGGATAATGTTATTCTTTTTAACCTCTTGTTGTTCCAGGTTAAAAGGATTATTTTTGAAATAAAATTAAAATTAAATTATTTTATTTTAATAAATTAAAATTTGACGATTGAAATAAAATAATCACATAAATTAAAAGACTGCGTAATTTACCTAATATTTCTATTAAAAAGCTATTAGGATTAGGTGAAAAACTTAACTTACCTTAACAAAATCTGTCATGAATTTAAAATATAAATATGTATATCTTATTTATTTTACATGTGATTTTCACTATATATATATGTGTATATGAAAAAACGAGGAGCAAAGCTCAAGAAATGAACAACTAACGAGAATGCACAATGCCATTTGCTTCTCAAAACTTCAAGTAAAGGTTCTGTTTAGTTATATCAGTTGTTTTAGTAGTTGTTAGTTGTTTTAATAGTTATTAGCTATTTTACTAGTCGTAGATATTAGTTATTAGTAGTTAGCTTTATATAGTTATTAAAACAGAAGTGTTCGATAAAAATAGCTATTAGAATAGTTGTTAAATTTAAAAATAGTGATATAATTTTATTGATTTTAATTAAAATACTCTCTTAATCTATAAAAATTAATAGGACACTTGTATAAATATTATGTCACTGAACAATATAAATAAAAGAGACTATCTTAAAAACTATTATCGACCAGGGCCAAAATTAACCAGCCAATCCGCCAAGCTATTAGCTTCTCTATAAATGTGAACGACGTTAGTCTCCAAAACATATCTGAGAATGCCTCGAACAGAATTCGCCAAAGAAGACAGCTCCCCAAAGGCATAGTCATACCGTTAACCATGGAAACCACACCCTCATTATCACATTCTGCAATAATTTTCTGGAACCCCATTTCAGTAGCCATCTTCAATCCTTGAAGCAGCACCCACATCTCAGCATTTGTAAAATTGAAGTATACAACACAGACCCAAATTAACAATATTTTTGTCTTTAGTTCACCATAAATCGGATTCAGACAAGAATTTCCCAATTAAAAGCTACCTGTACTTAGCAGTTGGCCACTTCATAATCCCTTCACTAGCATGTTGCAACTCTAAATTCATAAAATTTGGACACCCGTCATTAATCTTAGCTATTGAATCAAGTGTACGTATACTTGTTATCTAGTGGTTGGACATTCATGTATATAAATAAGCATGCATGTTCAAAATCACTACTGTTAAAATTGATAACATAGCAATAATTGCAGTGGGTTGGTTTATAGATAGATGCATCATCTTTATGACTGACTGCTACCTCTAACAACCATCTTTATGAGTTTCCCAACTACACCCAAAAGCATAGGTTTCAACCTCAATTATATGGCTATTGCAAAATACTTGAGAGAGACTGGACTACACAAGTGAAATCATGTGATGCTTTTAATGCTTTACAACTACCGAATTCATATATAGAGCCAAATCCATCCTTATATATTGTCATCCACTCCAAAGTTTCAATCTGCGTACTGTCATCTTCATAAAGAAAGAAGACCTTACAATGTCATCTGAGCTAATCAAACTCCATAGAGAGAATGCAGAGATTTACCATGGAGAAGATCTATGCAGGCAGAAATTTCACGAACTGCTGGAATCTTTTTCTCTTCCTCGCGGTGTCTTACCCTTGGATATCATTGAGCTCGGCTACAACCGATCCACTGGATTTATTTGGCTCAAGCAGAAGAACAAGAAAGTGCACAAGTTTCACCTCATTAACAGGACTGCCCATTATGATACTGAAGTCACAGCTTTTATTGAGAAGGGTCGACTAAGAAATGTAACTGGCGTCAAGAGTAAGGAGTTTTTTACTTGGTTTTACCTTTCTATTATCTACATCAAAGATCCTTCTTCTGGCAAGATTGAGTTTGCAATAGCCAGTGGTCTGGGCAGCTCGTTCCCAATTTCAGCTTTTGAGATCGAAAATGACAAGGATGATGGCCAGAAGAACGGAAGCTGATTAACTACTTATAGTCCATTTACTATAAGAAATAAATCTGATGGAAGTCTTTTAGAATTTAAGTAGCTGTTTTTTGAAAGTTCTAGCAACTGTCATGGAAGATCAACTATAAATACAATGTCAAGAATAAATACAATTCCTTGTTGCATCATCTCACTAGAAATATGGGATTTTTTTTACCTAATTCAGTTCACCATATAATCAAGATTTCGAGTGTACCATTAAATATATATATATATATATATATATATATATATATATATATGAGTCTTATTTATTATTATACCTAAAATAAAAGTTACAGAGATAAGAATGTTAAGGTAGATGAGTGATCATATTATACTAGTAATGAGAGTATTAAAGAAAAGGTAAGAGTGGTACCAATTGAGGATAAGTTGAGAGAAAGGAGATTGAGGTGGTTTGGTCATATGAAGCGTAGACATACGGAAGCTCCTGTTAGATAAGTAGAATACATTAGGTTATTAGTATAGAGGATAGAAAGAAAAGAAGAGGTAGACCTAAACTGACTTTGAGGAGAGTAATACAACATAATTTAGAAGAATTACATATTTTCGAGGATTTAACGCAAAATCGTTTAGAGTGGAAAAAGAAAATCCATATAGCCGACCCTAAATGTTTAAGATAAAAACTTGATTGAGTTGTATATTATCTACTTAAAAAAAAAAATTAATAATTATTACTATATACTAAAAGAGAGGCTACTTCTCTATCTCTCCCTCGTATTTTTCTTTATTTGGTGGGTTTGTTTTCTTTGAAAAGACCTGGACTTTATATTTATTATATAATTAATAATTATTATTTGATATTAAATATTTTTTAAATAATAAAAAGCGTGCTATATCTAAATAACTTTTTTAATTTTTATTAAATATGCCATGTTTGATTTATTTAAATAATATATTAAAAATGAATGTACACACTAATAATATTTACAAATACTAAACTCCTATTCTGATAGAAATTTATTTTAAAAAAAAATTGTCAAGTTTTAAAATAATCAAATGTTAAAAACTTAAATTCTCATACTCTTATGATTTAATACATTGAAAAATTAACATAATTTTTTCATTTATCTTTACTTGACACCAAAACTTTCGGTATTCAAATAAAAACCATAAATTAATTAATGATTAAAATTTCTGTTGCAACGACAATAAGCAAGTTATTTACAATCCTCTGCTAGCCTTTCATCTGGTTCTTGACAACCTAAAACAGAAACCGAAATATGATCCTGTGGTACTTTACTGTCCAATCACTAAAATAAAAGAGTCATCTAGAACTTGATAGAGATTTTCCAGGGAAAATTGGACTTACCAGTAATGACGGATTATGTGAAATTGTTATATATACTGTTGAAGGGAAGCTCTCTAAGTTTCTGGTGAGAAGGGTTCGGCAATTGACTATAAGTTTCTGTACTAGAGACTTCAACAGGATGTACTACCAAGCTGACTTACTTGATGATCATCAAAATCTTTGGTATATATGAAACCCAAGAGTGTCGTAATCAAGTGTAGGGTGTATCACCCTGCGGCAAATTATATGATCCAAAAATTGAATTCCACTTGCTATGTGTTCAATCTCAATTATATATCCATCCTGATCCCCAACTTACTCTCACAATACTCGATGATTTCCTTTCGATCAGCAGTACTGCATCCTCTCTAGGCCCTCGAATAGCAATTAGAAAATGACCTCCATATCAAATGCAATTCATTCTCCGGGCCTTCTCTTTCCCACTAGAAGTAACAAACTCTGATAAAAAAGGGTTACAACACCCATCAACTATCGAATCTTTCCATATTGAGTCAAAGCTTATTATATTTGGCCTAAAGAACTTACTGCTTGAAGGGAAATTATTGTCGAGATCGGATCCATTATGAACTCAAGTATTGAATAGGAATGACATTAAACAAAGTAATATTTTAAAAATATTTATAGAAAAGTGTTATATATATACATATATCATGATCTTGTTGTGAGCAATACATTTCATATGATTAAAAGTGTTATATATATATATATTAAAAAAATGCTTTCATTTTGAATTGATGAGCATAATTTATTTTATTCACTTTCCATTATAAAAGGAAAAAATACACATAATTGTTTTAAGGAAAATTAAGAATAAATGAAACAAAACCATTGTAAATTAAGATCAATTCCTAAATATATTCTCCCATTGCATGCATGGAGTGCACGCTACGAAACGTCTGTAGCCCAAGAAACAGTAGTCCTGCAAACGATGCAAAATCACATGGTTTCTTGAATTTTATGGGCCAATACTCATGCACAGCCGAGCGTGGATGTGGACTTTCAAGTCGGGGGAGAGAAGAATTAATTTAATTTAATGTCAAAGCTACAGACATCTTTCTTTGACATCCCTCAACCTCTCTGTGAGAGCATATATATATATATATATATATATATATATATATATATATATCCCAATATTAATGCTATTTAATTAGAATTTAGAGTCAATTTATTTATCAATGATCACAAATTTAAAATACTCGATGTATGCCAGCTTACCTCAATATTGAAAAAAAAAATCATGCATGTTTTCAAGAAAGAAAAGAATTCGTTGGAAAAGAGTAAATTGAGAGGGGGAGAACTGATTCGTCATTCATTAAAGAAAGAAAGAAGTTCGATCAGTAAAGCTCAGATGGTTTTTACATCTCTTTTATTCAAATATTAGCTATTATCATCTCTGTTACAACGTATCCAAAATCGTGTTTACATTTTTAAGCTTGGTAGCTTCAAAGAAAAGACAGAAAACTGCAACAAAAATCACCAAGAAAGCATCGAAAGAAAGAGGAACCATCTTCTTGCTGGACAAGATTAGTAGGATATGGACTCTAGGGTTTTGAGGTTGAAAGATGGCAGTAAAAGGTGACTCTGGCATTATTGGGTTTCTCATTGTGGCAAGGAGACGAGCCAGAAGGAGGAACAAAACCCTTAGGGAGCATAACAGAAAAAGAAGCAGAAGGCCTGGTTTTGAAGTTCTTGATCTGCTTCTTTCTCTTTCTCACCATTTTTCCGTTCTTTTTCTTCTTGTTGTGGACTCCTTCGTTGTCCAGAATGAAAGGCGGGGTGTTCTTGACGTAGAACCATTGGTATTGGGCTGGTTCTTTTGGGGTAGTTTTGGGTTGGATTGCATGGGATGTGGAAGAAGGGAAAGCAACGTTAGAGATGACAAGGAAGAGGAGGAAGAGGGAAGTGCAAAAGAGCTTCTTCAATATTCGATTGAAACCCATGAGAGCAGAGAGATTGCGCAGTGGAGCATTTGTATTGAGAAGGAAACTGGAAGGGGACGACTGATATTAGCTATGAGATTGGTGAATTGTTAATCCCAAAGGGTTTATTGTTGCCTTTGAGAGACAGATGGGGAAGCTTTATAGGGTTTTTATTCAAGGATCAAGATCTGGAGTAATGTGTGTGAAAATTAAGCAAAAGTTCATTATCATCAACACTCTTGAGTTATTAATTGTAATCCCGTCGAACGGAACAGCCGATTAATCAAATATATAATCATGACTTCAGTCAACACGTTGCTAGTAGTAATTAACGGCCATTATATAATAGTTCGCATAAAACAACCCAATTCATTGTTATTATTATTAGATAATATTTAGTTGTCAACTAATTTTTCTTAGCAAAAATAAATATGACATGTAATTTGTATAAGGTATTAATATTTATACAGATAAATTTTAATTTAATGATATTTAAATTATTTTTAAAATTATAAAATTTTAAAAGTTAAATTAAATAAAAATTAATTATCTCAACCGCTTAACCGCCCAAAAAACTGCAACGATTTTGGCGCGGACACGGGAAATGTTCCCACGACGTGGAGAGAACAGAAAAGTCTCTCTCTGTCTCTCTCCGTCCCGTTGACTTGATTAAGAGCGTTATCCTATTTAAATTCTGTCTCGCTCGCATTATCACTTTTTCTTTGTAAACCAGCAGCAACCGAAAGCCGAAAACCAAACAAAACAAGCAAGAAGTTGTCCTTACTTCACAATTCCCACGAATTCAATTCCCCGGCCTACAATTTTCCTCGCTTTCTCTCTAATTTCTCTGTCAATGTTTTGATTTGATCCGAATCTCAGTTTTGTCTAATCTTCTTAATTCTCACATCGCTGCTCTGTCTTTCTCTCTGTTTCTGTAGATTGCAGAGCTAGCCAGACCACGGGGAAAAACCCTAATCTAATTCGAACATGTCGAAATCCCTCCCTTGTTCCTTGAAAGATGTGCTCCATGAAATATGTGCACTATGATAACGCCAAGTTCCGCCAACGTTCTTTCGTCAAGGTTCTTACACTCTCTTTTGTGATCAATTTCGCTCGCTCTCTCTCTCTCTCTCTCTCTCTCTCCGGAGTTGCTTTGGTATTTGATGGATGATAACAAGTTTAGCTTGATGAGCTTGATCGTGTTTGAGTTTACGTTGGAGGTTGGTGTGTGGTTTTTGTGGGTATTTGAGATAGAATCGAGCTCTTTTGCTTTAAATATTAGTTAGCTTTGGGTTAATTTTGTGGATTTGTTGAATTGCAAATAAATAACAACAATGCAATGCAGTTTTGATTTTTGAAGTCTTAGTTCCGCAATTACAGGTTGGATGTAAGAATTTTATTACCTGATGCTCTTTTATCTATTTGTTAGTTTCCCCAGTGCTTGTGAATCTCTCATAAACGGACAGTGTCAGTTGACCATGGAATTTCTTTTTCAGATCTAATGATTTCTATTATTAGACTTCTAAATTTGGATATCGCTTATTTAGCCACAGATTCGATTATCTATTCGTTGGAGTTGTTTGCGAATGAAATTCTTATCTTATAACGTGGTATTCAGTTCTTTTTAATTTTAGTATGAAGCAATATATCTTGTAACTCAGTATTACTTACTAAAAAATCCCCAATTGTTATCCAAAATTTAGGTATTAAATCTGATCAATGCATCTTATGACATAAGCGTAAAATTGTAATTATGTTTACTAATAACTTATCAAATTACTTATGATGTCCTTATGTTACCTCTTAAAGTTTTTTTTTTTTTATCTTTTCTCCTCAATCCATTTACAATCGTTTATTTATTGTATTTGAAAGTCATGATTTTCCTTGATATAGATATTCATTCTTACACTTCGAATGCTTCCACCTTATTGGTGTCTTTTTCTTCCCGGTGATCTCGCAGTCCTTGATTACTAGTAACTTAAAGCGTGAATGTGTAGGTTGTATGGGAAGTTTCTAATATTATTGAGGATCTTTGGTTTAGCATGTCTTATGCTGACTCTTACAAGCAGTCCCCATTCTTTTTCTGATGGACTAGCGAAAGGAGCAAATACTAGTAAAGAAAGTATTAAGGATGGAAGTAACAGACTTCGAAGATTTTGGAGGAAACCACCAAGGCTTCCTCCTTGATTATCACCTGATGAAAAGGGTACTGATAATAAATCTATTCATGAGTTAGGGAGGCTAAATACTGATCCAATATGGTTAGAAAGGCAACAAAAAGTAAAGGAAGCTTTCATCCATGCTTGGTCTGGCTACAAAAAGTATGCAATGGGATATGATGAACTTGTGCCATTGAGCCAGAGGGGAGTTGATGGGTTAGGAGGTATAGGCGCTACTTCCATGGATGCTCTTGATACAGCCATGATTATGGGTGCTAATGAAGTTGTTTCTGAAGCAGGCTCATGGATTGAAACACACCTTTCTAATAGGATTGCCGAGAAAGGCCAAGTTAATTTATTTGATACTGCCATTCGTGTCTTAGGTGGTCTTTTAAGTGCATATCATTTAAGTGGAGGGGAACAAGGGACTAAATCTATGCATGAGGGGCCAAAACCAATCTTTTATCTAGAAACTGCTAGAAACTTGGCTGATTGTCTGCTAGTGGCTTTTACATCCAGTCCAACTCCTATTCCCTTCAGTGATGTTGTTCTACATGGTTCCGCAAAGCATTGTGCACCTGATGGTTTAGCAGTACTTCAGAAGTTTCAACTTTGCAGCTGGAGTGGAGTTCAATTATCTCAGTACCATTTCTGGTGATCCCTAGTACAGCATGGAAGCTATGAAAGTTTTGGCACATATGAAGAATCTACCTAAGGTAGAAGGGCTAGTTCCTATCTACATAAGGTATGGATCTTTGGCCTAAAGTATTTATGTTTACTCATGCAGTCAATAAATTATCTTTTCCATATTGGTTTGCACTATGAAGACCTAGACATTATTGCTTATTTTTTCTACATGGTTGCTGCACTAATTCATCGCTCATTCTGTCTAGACTTCTTGTTTCTTAGATTGACAAGTGAATGGGGTGAATTTGAAGCAGGTTTACTGTTCTTATGTCTATTTGATGATAATGCCTGGGTGTAGACTCTTTCACATGTTGCATTTTTCCATTAGTCCGCATGCCACAAACTACCTTTTTCCTGACTGGATTACTTTCTTAGTGTGGCATCTTTTTGTTTGCTGTCCACTGGTGATAGTTTTTATATAAATATAGATAGAGAAATAGGTTAGAGGATAGAAAGAAAAGAAGGGGTAGGCCTAAACTGACTTGGAGGAAAGTAGTACAACATGACCTAGAAGCATCATTTTTGAGGATTTAATCCAAAATCGTTTAGAATGGAGAAAGAGAATCCAGATAGCCTTCCCCAAATTCTTGGGATAACGGCTTAGTTGAGTTGAGTTGTATAGATAGAGAAATAGGCTAAGCTAGGCCTATGTAATGCTATGGGAACAGCTTTTTTTTTTTTTGCCCGCTGTTTCCCACTATGCTGCCACCTTGTGAAAGAAAACATCATATGCATGTACTAGCATCTAGAATCCAGAGCAGCTAAGAAATCGAGGTGCTTGCAGGCCGGTCATCACTGCACTCTAGCTGGTCAGTGGGGTTAAGAAAGTGTTCCATTGGTGTTCTCATTGCAAGCTTGATGAGTCTCTACCCAATCCATTCGTCAACATTTTCTAATGGTAAAAAAAAAAAAAAAAAAACTTTTCTGACAATCTTTGCTACTGCAACCATCATTCTTGGACGTGAACCTCTGTTTTCTTGATTCATCCAATTGGTTGGGATTTTAGATGTCTTAGGGTTCACCAACTTCATCAAGTGGTAACAAGAAGATCTACTGTTTAAACCTACTTGCTCACACGAAGAGAGAATATGATTTTTTTTTTTCCTTTTGGTTAATCACCAAAAAGCCTTAAGGTTTACATTAAAATTTGCTTTGGTTCCTCTTGTTTTAAAATTAGATTTTAGTCCCTAAAATATTATCAATGAAAAGCACAATATTTTGGGGACTAAAATGTTTTATGATAGAACAATTCAAAGACGAAATTGCTAATAAATTTTAAAATTTTAATGACTGAAGTACGGTCTAATTTAAAATGTAATTTAAGTTTTATAATTTAATAATTAAGAATTAAAGTATATTGTCATTAACAAACTATAAAAATTAAAATTTCTAATCTTGAAACAGTAAGGACCAAAGTCCAAAGTATCTTCAAAAATATGTCTTTAAGTGCTACTTTGGTTTGATTGGAGAGCGCATCTTTTTTATTCTGATTTTCTCTTTCCATTATTATTATTTTTTAATGATAGTCAAAAGATTTTTAAGGTTTCTTATCCTCCATGCTCTATCTTCCTTGTCTATTCTCAATAAAATTTCTTTCCTTATAGAAAAAAGGTTAATGCGATCACTATTTTTTTTTAACACGTGTTTTTGGTTGCTTTATTCCCTTCTTCCTTTTTGTCCTAAAGCCAGAAAATTTGTCTGAACAATTATTTTTGGTCAGTGAGATAAAATGGCTGTTTGTTTAATGTTATCTTCCTATTAATTGCAGCCCTGACTCTGGTGAATTTAGTGGAGCAAATATTAGACTGGGATATCGTGGTGACAGCTACTATGAGTACCTAATAAAAGTATGGCTTCAGCAGGGAACCAGCTGAGATACCAATTTTACCTATCTGCATGAAATGTATGAAGAGGCAATGAAGGGTTTTAGGCACTTACTTGTTCAGAAATTAATCCCAAATGGATTGGTTTTTGTGGGGGAATTGCCTTATGTTCCAAAGGGTGCTTTCAGTCCCAAAATGGATCCCCTGGTATGTAACAATGTTAACCTAACTGATTGCTTATGTGTTCTAAGACTCCATATATTCTTGAATGTTAAGTGGTCAGGAAATAGTCAGCATATGACATCGGCCACACCATATAATTCATGTGAAATTACTGCTTCACTTGCTATTTTATCTAAGTCTTTCAAAGTCTGGAGCTATAAATCTGCATCAGTTTGCATTTGTTTTTAAATAGCTCAAAACAGATGATGCCTGCTTCATATGTTTTTAGAGTTTGGGATGTTAGTTGTGATCTAAATGGACATATTTACTGTCATGCCATTTTAATTCACACAGAGTTATTGCTTCTAGTTATGACTTCCTCAGAAGTAAAGTTTCAACATATGGTAAAGTGATGCATGCAGTATTTCTCTTTGTTTTACTTGAAACAAATCAGAACAGTCAATATCAGTTTTGATGTTTGAGAAACATAAGAAGCTGTTCAGATAATGCAGGGAATGGCATTATTTTTTATACCGTAAAATTTTCCTCATTGAGCCATGCAGAATTTAGAAATTCATAAGGTAAAACAATTGTTTTATGCTATAGCGTGTAGTGGAATAAACAGTCTGATTTGGTGAAGTTTAGAGTAATTTTTAAATCAAAACTTCAGTATCATGTTTTTTCAATTCAAGCCAAACTATTTATATGTAAAAACCAAATCAAATGAAACTAATCACAGTTTAGTTTGTTTTTTACTATGGTTTGGTATTTTTTTTTTAATCTTAAGGGAATTAAAGAACGCATATCACAAATTATAATATGATCATCAATAAAATTTAAAAATTACTATCAAGGAATAAACTTTTTAAACATGCATTAAAATAGTAACTTAAACCAAACAAAATAACTTAGTTAAATAAATAATTATATGTATATATATTATAATATTCAGTTTAAAGTTTGGTTCATTCTTTTAATAATTAGAAATTGAACCAAATTGTATCCTTTTATAAAAAAAAAAAATCCAAATCAAACTATTTGGAGGGCTAAACCAAACCAAATTACCACAATCAAACTGGTCGTCTTTGAATTACTGGTGTAGACCACATAGTAAGCACTCCTAGTAGTGGGAGCATGACCCAATTTTATGTATTGGAAATATAATGGTCTTTCTTTCCTTTTAATAATTTTGATAGTGTTACATATCAGCCTGCATTTACTGAGGAATAAGGAGAGAAAGAGGTAGAAATAGGTGAGAAAAGAGAAGAGAGAGTAGACAAGAAGAGAAATAGATTGGATAAGAAGAGAGAATATTTCAGAGATTTTAGATATCTTTGATTATCAATGATCTTGGATAGTTTCCTCTTTACAAGTAAATTTCTATTTATACATCTTTGGATCATATAACTGCTCTTTACAGTTACAACTGACTGCAGAGTAATTACAATAGAATCCTCCTATTTAACTGCTGGACTAACCCACTAACTGCTCTACTCCTTACTCATAACATTCCTCACTCCTTGACATCATTCTTGTCCTCAAAAATGAAGAAAATGTTGGAAATTGAAATGAATTTTAGGTGTTGCCTTCTCATCAGCTGACAGAATGTGAGAATCTCACATAGCTTCTTCTACTAGCTAGTTGATTTGCTGAATTTTGGAATAACAAATGTTGATTTCCATCATATGCTTCAGCTGAAATGTCCTATAGAATTGGTTAAAAGTTGCAGGTGATAGTATGAACTATTAATGAACAAAGATTTTTTTTTTTTTCTTTTTCTTCTCCAAACTTTCCATGCTTGTTCCCTGAAGATCATAATGCCATTTGATGACTGAACTTTCTTCCTTTCCCTTCTTGATACTTCCCATTCATCTTCTAAGAGACTTATAGGATCACAATAGCTGAACTCACTATCTTGGCTCCTAAAATTCTGCCACTTGCTTACAGTAACCACATTTTTTGTAGCTCCTTTATCGTTCTTGTTTTCAAGAACATCCCCAAAAGTTTCTACAACAAAAATTTCAGGCTTAGCTTCTACAGTCCCCATTTTCAACTCTAGTTTCCTATCATCACCATTTCTATCCTTCTCCTCATATTCTTCTCTTGCACTAGACAAATCGGAAACAAAATCCTGTTCCTGCTCCATCTCAATGTGCTTGTCTTTCTTATTGGAAATTTCATCAAGGACATCTTGTTCTTTACTTAAATTTTCAAGAAGTGATCCTTATTATTAAAGACTGCAACATTCTCCTTTACTACTTGAATTGCTTCCGCCACTTTATCAATTTTCTCTTGAAATGACTAATCATATTTCTCTAATTTTTGTAACAACAATTCTTTTTGCATTTTTAATCCTCTTTCAACAACTTTCATAATCCTATGAAGTAACTTCTGTTTGCAATGATGGTCTTCCATGATCATCTTGTAGAAGGCTGAGTAGGATGTTGAAAATTTTTGTTTCTTCGAGACGAAAGATTATAGGGACTGGGGAAGAAAAGTTGATGCAGAAATAAGGATTTCAAGAATTTCAAAAAAGAATAGAGAGAAGAAATTAGGGGAAAAGTGGAGGAAGAAATAGGTTTCTAGAAATTCCAGGAATTTCAAGAAACAGTTTTCTTGAAATGCAGGAAGTGAAAAATTAAAGAAAAGAAATAGAAGAAAGAATCAAAAATTGACAGAAAAAAGAAATTTGATTCAAGAATTCAGGAAAGAAAGAAGAATAGAAAAGAAATCTGAATAGAGGAAAGGGAAGAGAAATAGAAGAAAGGAGAAGAAGAGAGGAAGAGGATAGATTAGAAAAGTAAGAACAGAAGAAGAAGAGGAAGAAGAGAAGAATAGAGGGAAAGAAGGAAGGAATTTCAGAGAAGAAGAAGAAGAAGAGGAAGAATTAGAGGAAATAAGAGAATAAGAGAGAAGAATAGAAGAAACCTAGTATTTTGAGAAGAGAAATCTGCCATAGTGCAACTTCCATGAAAAAATTTTCAGCAGTTGCCCATTGATCTAACAACTCTGATACCAATTTGTTACATATCAGCCTGCATTTACTGAAACAGAGGAATAAGGAGAGAAATAGGTAGAAATAGATGAGAAAAGAATAGAAGTAGATGAGAAAGGAGAAGAGAGAGTAGATGAGAAGAGAAATAGATTGGATGAAGAGAAAAAGAGAATATTTCAGAGATGAGAAATATCTTTGATTATTAATGATTTTGGATAGTCTCCTCTTTACAAGTAAGTTCCTATTTATACTTCTTTGGATCCTATAACTGCTCTCTATAGTTACAACTGACTGGAGAGTAATTACAATAGACTAATACAATAGAATCTCCTTATTTAACTACTGGACTAACCCCCTAACTGCTCTAATCCTTACTTATAACAGATAGAAGATCCTCTGAGATTTGACTAATATTATGATGGTCTTCTTTCTAGACTCTGGCAGTTACACTTCCTTATTTTGAAAGCATCTGTCCTTAAATGCCTCTTTTTCTTTTCTCTTCCTCTTCTAGTGGGAAGACAAATGGAACTTAATGAAACAGATGCAAACAACATGCTTTCTGCTTTTCACACTATTTGCATATGCTTTGCCTTGGCTTGCATAATCTTGGCGCCTAAGATGTGCTTTAAGCTGAGCTCATTATGTCTCTCTCGATGATTTAGTGCATATGCGATTGGATGCGTATACACAGTCATCAAAGTATATTTAAATTATTGCATTCTTTAATTAGTTTGGAGGGAAAAAATAGAAAAGGGTTTTGAGGGCAGCTAAGAACTCCTAGATTTTGGTCTAGCACGCACTTGGCAGCATTTTGCTAATGTTCAGGTTTACTGTTGATTTTGCTGTGTCCCTTTCTTGTAAATGACTTTCTCATCTCTGTATTTTGGTTGGAGAGAGAGAGAGAGAGAGAGATTTGAATTCTTCTTGATTGCATGTCTCTGGAGTGAAAGTCAGTAAGGCCATCCATGATGCATATGTTCATAATAATTATTGATGTGTAAACTATCTACTTTCTTTTCCAGGTGTGCTTTTTACCTGGTACTCTTGCTCTTGGTGCCACTAAGGGCATCACAAAGGAAAAGGCAATGAAAGACAAACCAGTACTCTTGCTCTTGGTGCCACTAAGGGCATCACAAAGGAAAAGGCAATGAAAGACAATCTGCTCAAATTTAAAGACCTGGAAAATTTAAAGCTCGCTGAAGATTTAGCAAAGGCATGCTTTGAAATGTATTCAGTCACTTCTACTGGTCTTGCCCCAGAAATTGCTTATTTCAACACCAAGGTTGGTTGGATTTGTAATATTTGTTTCCTGAAAATGATGTTAGATCACAAACTCTATTTTGCACAGGAATGGACCATTGTGTTTGTACCAGTTGTACTCCTTTCACTTCAAGCTGTTGCTTTCTTTTATTCTTTTAAACACGTCTTATGTTTATGTTATACAATAATTTGATGTCTGGTTCTGAATTATGCAGGAATATTCTGAAGGTGGGCTTGATTGTGGAAATAAAGGTTCTAAGTTTGTTGATGACATAATAATCAAACACTCTGATTGTCATAATCTTTTGCGCCTGGAAATTGTAGAATCGTTGTTTGTATTGTATCGAATTACAGAGGACCCAAAGTGCGTTCTTGAAAATTCAGGCATTATGTTATCATGTATTCTTTTTTCTCACTTTGTACACTGCACACACAGTCATTTGTTTCATATTCTTTCTTTCTTTCATGATTATTGTAGTTATCTGACCAAATATCATATATTGCAGATACTGTGAATGGGGTTGGCAAATCTTTGAAGCATTTGAGAAGTACACAAAGGTTGAATCTGGTGGGTATTGTTCTTTAGAAGATGTCACAGTGCTTCCTCCTCAGAGAAGAGACAAGATGGGGACCTTCTATTTGGGAGAGACATTGAAGTATCTGTACTTGCTACTTGGGGATAGCTCCATTGGATAAGTTTGTCTTTAACACAGAAGTTCATCCTCTTCCTATTAAACGTAACTGGGAGGGACTGGTGTCTTTTCTATCTGAAGCACACATGTGAAGAAACACATTTGCAACTTGTATTTTGGTGAGAAATAGACTCGAGTACTTCTTGCAAAATGGTGGTCAATGAAGTACAAATCAAGAATTGATAGCAGTGCAATGTGTCGGACATTTAATCTGCACTAATTGTCTACAGAGCAGAACAATTTTTTGGGGCAACTCTATTCATATGGCCCATCAGATTATGACATGGTTGTAAGATGTAATTGTTTTAGTTAACATTCTTCATATTTATATGTGGATGAGGTTCTTTGCTCCGAAAGTACTGAATGAAAGTGCAACCATCTGTAATTGACTTATCCAATTTTCCAGCACTTGCTGCAGTTTTGGAGGCCTATTTGGACCAACTTATATATTGCACTTTTTGTCAATATTTCTTTATTCATCGTTCAAGATATCAAGCTAATCTGCATGTCCACATCGAAAACTTCAACAAACTTTTAGGTCACATCGCAATCCAAATTTTCGGTGTCACTTTGAAAGAGAAACAGATGATCACCATCTCGAATGACACATATATCATCTATTTCTGCATTATAAGAATTGATGACTCTTGTAAATTTGTACCCTCCAAACTTTTCACCTGCAGGGTCAAAAGGTGCTACAATGACAAATTGGATAAATCATAAGAGAGAAAATATGATTAAACAAAACGTCCTTGTTCAAGGTTTGATATCATTGTTCATTTTATCATTGTTCATTTCTTTGTTTGCGTTTATTCTTATACCTGCTCGAACTTGAGATTAATCTATAATAGTTGTTCCTAATGTTAGGTTAATGTTCAATGCTCTTTTGAGGTCAAACTGAGCTTACCGCCGATTATGAGCAGCTCTTCTATGGAATCAGGCAGTATAATTAGCTTTCCACGGGGCCTCTTCAATGTACTTCTGTTGTGAAACTGCGTATGGATAGTGACTCTCTTCTTGGTTAATTTCTTTGATTCCCTATTGCTGGGACAGCTATAGGGGCGTGAACTAGAGTTTGTGGGTACTATTTTAGAATGGAAATTGAAACAATTGGGCTCACCTACTCCTTTATGTTTGCCTTGATTATTCTGGGATTCTTCTGATTCTGGCTCAATAAAGTCTATTGTATGTTCATCTAATTTCCTTCTATTTTCATAACTCAGTAAAAGGTCATAAATGCTCTTATTTCCCTGCTGTTCTGCTAGAGCTTTTGGGGTTCGTCCTATGGCATCTGGTTTGTCTGCATTTGCTCCTCCTTCCAGCAGAATCTTAACCATTTCAAGATGCCCCTTGCGAACAGCAGCAAGAAGAGCCGTTTGGTTGTCCTCAATTGTTGAATTTACATCGCCTACATGTGTGATAAAATTATGATCTGCTCCTCTTTCGCCATTTCCTCTAGCCTCGGATTCCTCAGCAGATAAATCTCCTACTTCACGCAATAATGGATCTCCATGCGAATAATTTTGATATCCTGCCTCAAAGCACCATCCTTCCTTTGGTCCTCCATCGCACCATTCACTGAGAATCGTTCCTGGATCTTTTTTCTGGTAATCAAAGCCTGTGCTTTCTGATCCTTGCAGTTTCTGTTTTTGTAGGATAGAACTCTATTATAAAAATGAAAAGAAGGCAATAGTACTTAATTACTCAAAATGCCAATATTATTACCTTGAAAAGATTATTCATTATGATACGACCATCTTCTGTATTTGCCTGTATGGTGTTAATCAGTGAAGTTCTGGTTAGTCTAAGTATTTGAGAAAGTTCACTTGTCCTGGCTGTGAAAGGTTGTGGCTTGTAATATAAAACTCCAATCTCTCCAAAAATATCCCCTGCAGTTGCTTTCCCAATAACCTGTACAGTGCATGCAGATAGTATGAGTGCTCACTTTGGATTTGACTAATATGAAGTACGGTTTATATTGTTGTTAGTCCAGCCTGTAAAGAATGCTTTTATAAATTATCACCTGGTCAATTCCATCCGAATAGGATATCAAATCCTGCAACAAGGAATGATTCCCAATGCAAATTAATCTTGGTAGAAGGCATTTCTAGGAATTGAGAAAATTAATGAGGTTGAAATTAGCTTACCACTGTTCCTGAGACAAGTATATAAAGATCTGTTGAAGCTTCACTCTGCAAAATTACGTCCTCCTTGGGTGGAAAATATTCAGCCTCCATTCCTGAAGCCTTTTAAAATGAGTAAATTAGATTAGTGTCTACTAATATCAGATAATAATATGTACTTTTATGTTCCCAATGCCATGCTGCTTATTGAGTAATTGTTTTTGGAGGAGCTATAGAGCTGCTTACAGTTATAGCTTAGGAAGAGATAAGGTGGGAGGAGGAGGAGGAGAAAGAAAGAGCCTCATGCACATACATGAATGATATGCAATTGCATATTAAGCATTACCAATTGGAAGAGGAATTCATGAGAAACCCCTTGAAAAAGATATACTTTTTCAACAATGGGGTAGAAGAGATGGCGTGCAATGCTTGAACGAATTGCTTTTGGCAGACCATTCAAGGTTTCTTGTTGCTTCAGTCCTTCTGTTTTGAACTTCAGACACAAGTGTGACAGCATTTGATCCTGTATGCGAGGTGGCAACTGATTTCGTGTGGCAAATTCTGAAGCTGCTCTGACTGTGTCCCTCTATGATTTCAAAAGCAAGTTTCTCTACATTAGTTGTCAGACTAGAGAAAACATACTTTCTCTTGAAGGAAATCATACTTTCCAATAAAGAAACTAACTTGAAAAATTATTCTAGTCTGCCTACATTTTGAGAGTCATAGATAGGTTTCTTTAGGATACTGTTGATTGGAACTCACTGTTTATTTTAGTTCGTTCAGGTTCTTTTTTTTTCTTTTTTTGGCTGAATTTGTGGAATTTCGATATCAGGTGAAAACCTAGGTGGAAATGGAATCGTAGAAAGCTACAAATACAAGTGAACTTACAAAATTCCTTGTGCGACTGGTCCAGTGAACTACAAGGTTTGTCATGTTTCCAATGAGGTAAGCTGTCAATCCCAAGTTGAACAACATGTAGAAGATGTCGAAAAGCATCTCCCTGGGGTTCTCAGCATGCAAGTCCCCATATCCAGTTGTAGTTAGTGTGGTAATAGACCAGTAAATAGCAGTTACATATCTGTTCCAGAGACTGTCTTCTTTGAAATTTGGGTTTACTGCACCTATCCATGTTCTCTTTGGATCAGGATACCTGTCTGCAATCAAGTAGTTAAAGCATCCAGCGCAGTGTACTGCAAACAGGGTTACCTGAAACCAAGCAGAGGGGGAAAGGTGTTTGGAAATTGCTATACTGTCCTGTATAACATATTACTGAAGGAAACAAGTGGGAGTTTTTCATTACTTACAGAGACGAGCTTTGTGCACCGAGTCCAGAAGTAGTTGAACCGGATGTCCTTCTCAAGTCTGAAAGAAGCAAACAATTTATTGCAATCCTTCTATCATAACAATTTGAAAATTTGAGGAAAATAAAGTGCATAGGATTGATGATCAACCTTGCAAAAAGGGAGCTGACACGTCGGAGACGCCAAAGCCTAAGCATGTTGAGTAATCTAAAGCCAATTTCGCTGCTGCTTCGATTTGTGAACAGGAGACTGAGAGACTGAAATGGAGCGGTTGAGCAAACATCAAAGAGAAACCAAGTAGATATGTACCTGCAAATTGGATGAATTTTTTTTTTTTTTGGGAAGGAAAATTGAATGAATTAATTGCTCAAATATAAAAAGTGGGAAAAAAAGAAAAACAACTCATTTAGAATGGGAGCTGCCAATTGGAGCAGGGTGGTTCTTCTAATAGCAATAAATCACTCAATCGATTCTATCAATCTGTATGAAACATGGCATTTAGATGCTGCCAGCTTATTCACCTGATTGCTATTTTCTTCGGATCATCAACAAGGAGATAAGTTTGGCTGTCAAGATATGCAACGAAAAAAGTGAGAACAATATCAATGGCAAAGAAGCCATTGACAATGTTGTCAATGATGAAAAGAGCATCATCTTTCTTGTAAGTTAGAAATGCAAGCTCAAATGGAGAGATCCAAGCAGAGTAAACGACTAGAACAACCAGCCACATCTCCCAAGCCCTGTAATGAGGAGCAGGACATGAGAAGGTCGAGTTATAAATATAGAAAGAAATAACTGAGTGAACCATGGCACACATATTATCACCTATAACGGGAACTGTAGGGGGAAATTATGTATCTTCGGAGTATGGTTGCCTGGTTTATTCTAGCTCCAAGGGATGGTAGAAGGTCACTAGAAAAGAAGCTGCCGTGGGGGATGCCCTCCATTTGAACATCCTCTTTACAGAATCGTTTGAAGAAGATTTTGGCACAGGAAAGTGACATCATGGGCTGTTTGAGTTCCTAAGAATACTGTTAAGTTTTGGTGAAGGTGAGCCCCTTGGTAATGGCTTTATTTATATGGCCTGGTAGGCTTGTGACAGGTGACACCGGTTAACTCTGCTTTTTACGGCCTTTTTTCCTTAGTACTCGTGACATGTATGAAATGATTCTGCAGGTAACTTATGCAAGTAGTGCGTCACTAAAGGATGAAAATGAAAGCATGAAAAAAACATGAAAAGGGAACTTTCCCTCCCGTTTGAACAACAAAGAAGATAAGAAAACACAGGCAATGGAAGAAAGAAGGCGATGTGAGATAGTAGTGCAAGTGGCAGACATGAGACTTTCTGTAATGTTGTAGTTGCAGCGATGAATATTCTGATAGAGAGAGAGAGAGAGAGATAGAGAGTCAGGGAGACAAAGCATAGAAGATGGTAATGGTGCTTCTGCTTGGTGTGATTGTGCTGGTGGTGGTGGAAGGTCCATGATCAAATATGTGGAGGTGTGAGTCATTTATAGACAAAGGTCTCGCAAGGACAGATTTGAGTGAAAATATATTGGTGTTTTCACTTCAAAATCGAGAGATAAACCAAATAGCATCGGTAGATTTAGGCAGGTTGTTCAAATCATGGATGCCACGCGGACCAATAACAACTTAATTTAGAGGGGTGGCATTAATTTTTGACTCATTCTCTCTTCCTCGTCCTTGGTACTATCCTAAAGGTTGTTTTTTTATGCAGCTCAATCAGGACCATAAGTGTGAAATGGATTCCCGCCATATATCCAGCTGCCCCTCTCTTCCTGCCTTCTCTCTGGCTTTATGGGTATATTACTTCACCGATTTCCTCTTACAGGCCCACGTCTTGATGATTTGTTGATAACACATACGTTGCTTGTTTTATCCAAATTCCAAACACTCTTTATGGTATGAATTTTCATGTTCAATCTTTATCTGGATTGTTCATGCTGCAGTTTGTGGTGCGTGCCTTGCTATTATTGTTTTAGATTAAATTCCAATCTAATAATTTCAAGAATTACAAAGTGCCAAAATGTTTCTGGGCAGTAGAGATGATATTATTAACAATAAAATAGGCTGCATGTGAAGGGAAACTTCGAAAAAGTTGTCATTTATTTTACATGTGAAAGAAATTAGGGACCCAGAGAGATCAAGGAGGTCCCCTGGGGTATCCTCGAAAGATTCTGTCCAGTGGGGTGGCAAGGCTTAGCCAGTAGCTGAACCGGGAGAGATTGCAGCAAAAAGAGCTTTTCAACAACGATATGGCCCAGGTGAATTGTGCATTTCCTATTGGTTGGTTAGCATATGAGAACTCGGGTGATTTTAAAAATTGTGATTTAGGCTTCATTTGTTTTATTGAAATTTTTTTCTAAATATTTTGATAATATTGTAGTTCTAATGTTTCATACAAAGAGATTATTGAATATTTTTGGAGTACATGTTTTTTTTATTTAATAAAAAAAAATTCCATTTACTAGAAAAAAAATATATATTACTTTCATACAATGAAATTTCTATATTAATAATTTTTTTAGGAGGGATAAAATATTAATTTAATTTAAACATGATTTGGAGTTTGGCAGGCTGTACCCAAAGCTCAGGCCACGGGGTGTGGCTGATCAGAGTGAATTTTTGGTGGGTCCTACACGAGAACCCCGTGAGACAAGTAGTCCAACACACGTGGAGACATTGACGACGTGGACTATCAGGACTCACGTCTCTCAACAAGCAGGCATATTAAATAATAATCTTTTAATTTAAGACAATTTGATTTTACGATATAAAAATAAATAAAATATGGTATTTTGATCTATCTAATAAAAGTTCAAAAAAAAAAAAAATCTAACAAAAACACAAGATGATATATTTATTTTTAAAACATAATAACTATTCCAAATAAATAATTATAATTATTAAAATTAGATTACTCTTAATAATTATATTATTAATAATAACTATAATTAAATGAGTAATTTGTTCCTAAATATACTATCTTAAGAGTCTGATTTTTTTTGGCATCATTCAAATTAATTTGTGAATGCATAGACTAAACATATATAGAATGCGTCTTTTTTTACATAGGATATAAATTTTCCTCAAAATTAAGCATATTTCAAAATAAAGAAAAAAGAAAAAAAAAAAGAAAGATGAAAGCTCTCGTGATTAATGTATGGATGGCAGGCAGTGGTCCAATGAAATGATTATGATCCCTCATGAAAATAAACACAAATCTGTGGTCCAATCTGGTTTAATTAAAAATTAGCCATGGAAATAGTTGTGAACTTCCCCGGCCTCCTATTCCTATATTATATGCCAAATTTAGGTCCTAACAATGATTTCTCACCATGGAATCTTCAATCTTTCTTTCCCATTTGTCTTTTTATTTTTATTTTTTTAAAATAGCATTCACTTTTCAAAATATAAAATTCAACTACAAAATTTTCACTAAAAAAACATTTATCAAGATATTATATTGATTTCCACAGAGTCCAATTTGGCCTTCTCATAATTAAAAATAAATGGTTTGATCAATCTATAATATTGTAGAAGTCCCTCTCTAGTTGAAAGAAATGTCCAAATATCCCAATGATGGACTCGTGCATTGCATGTGATCGGCATGATAATGTGGCTTTTGGTTCACAGAAAAGGTCCTTAAAAATGGTCGATCTGGTATTTGGCAGAAAGTTAGAAAGAAAGCACTTAGCTAAGCACATGCCTTTGAAGCCAAGGCATGGGTCACTCTCTCTTCCCATCAAAACCCTCTTGCATTATTTCTTCAATTTTTCTTTCTCTTTCTATTCTTCTGCCCATCTGAACTTAATAAAATATAGTCGATCTCAAGTCTAAATAAAAACAAAAAATTATAATAAATTAATGATCAAAGAAAAATTTAATCATCTCTTATCTCTCATACATAGATTCTTAAGTTTTGAATATTTAACTCTTGATATATAATATAGGTGAATGGTAAAAAAAAGTTTATATAACCGATCCCAACTAATTTGAGATTAAAGCTCTATTATCATTCTTTATATAGTTTACACAAAATATTTTCAGTACTTTCTACTCAAAATTAAAAATAATATAAATATACATATTAAAAATTTATTTATCATAATATACCTAACTTTTTATATTATATATAAGGAGAAAGATTCTAATTTATGAGAAAAAACAACAATACTTAAAAGACTAATTAACTTGGAAGTCACATGACATTACCAATTAAATAAGCTTTTATGCATGGGGCAAGTCTATTGGCGGGTTTAGATTGGTGACAATTATGCCAAGTGTTTCCTGAATCTTTTATTAATAAAATTTTTGCTTAAAAAAAAAACCTTCAAAAAAATTGTTTCTATTTCATATCAATCAGCGGAAACTCAATTATAAGAAGCTAATTATCAACACGAGACGTTAAAATATTACAAAATTAAAAGGTTTATGTGTTAATTGTTAATAAGAAAAAGTTCAGATGACTAATTGACTTTTACACGGTCAAGTGTAGCTTTTATTATATGATATGTTTAACCCTTACCCATATAATTAAATACTATATAATAAATAAATAACTAAAAGATATATTATATAATATACTTTATGTTATCAGTTAACTTTAAAACCAAAATGATAATTTAGATATAACTTTCTTATCGAAACAATTACATAAAATTTTCTCAAAAATTAAAATCTAAATTTGATTAAATTAAATTAGAATTAAAATATTAAAAATCAAATCAAGCTAAAATCAAAATATTAAAAAATTAAACTAAAATCGAAAATTCAATTTGAATTCGATTACTCTAAATAGAATTGATCACTACAAGAAAATATCAGAATAGAAACTGAATTTAGAAATGGATTTATGTCAGTTTATAATTTGAAACAGATTTTGAAATGAAAATTTGGTAGAACAGCTTAAATACATTAAAAAACCAATTAGCAACCGATTAGAAACCGAAATTAGAAACGGAAATTCGTCGGTTTCCAAATTATGAAGAACAATTTGGCGGAAAATTTAGCAACTGTTTATAAATCAATTACAAACCGATTTCTGAAACCGAATAATTTTCCGTCTCTAATATTTATCATATTAGAAACCGAAGATATCGGTTCCTAATTTCTTTCAATTTAATTTAGAAACCGATTTCATTCGGTTTCAAAATAAAAGTATTATCTATTTATATTTAGAAGCCAATTCGTATCAGTTTCAACAATTTTATTTACTAAAAATTAAAGTCTGTATAGAAACTGATTCTTATCAGTTTCAATTTCCCTTTGTTATATTTAGAAATCGATTTATGTCGGTTTCAAATCGTTTTCAAAATAAATCTAATTATTAATTTTATTTATTAAATTTTAAGGATAAAGTAGGAACCGATTCATATCGATTTCTAATTACCTAAAAAATTTAGAAACCGATTTATATTGGTTTCAAAAGTAATGTAATTTCTATTATATTTACTAAAATTTAAAATAAATAGAAACCGATTCCTTTCGGTTTCTATTTACTTAATAGATTTAGAAACCGATTGCTTTCGGTTTCACAATTTACTTAAAACGTTAAAAACTGATTTCTGTCGATTTCTATTTTCCTTTATTATATTTAGAAACTGATTTATGTCGGTTTCTAATTTCAAAGTTATTTAGAAACTGATTGCTTTCGGTTTCAAATATTAAATTGTTCTCTAATTATATTTATAATTTCTACATTATTTACTAAATTTTCAAAATAGAAACCGATTTTTATCGGTTTCTAATTTCTTCATTGATGCTTAGAAACCGATAGCTTTCGGTTTCAAAATTTATCTATTATATATTTGATTTAATAAATTTTAAAGTAAAGTTAGAAACCGATTTCTGTCGGTTTCTATTTCCTCTATATTTAGAAACCGAGTTTTGTCGGTTTCAAAATCAATGAAATTTTAAAATAAATTAAGAACCAATTTATATCGGTTTCTAATTCTTTTAGTTATATTTAGAAACCGATTACTTTCAGTTTCAAAAATTAAAGTGTTATCTAATTATTTTTATCTATTTTTAATTTTAATTATATTGAATTATATTAATTTTATTTTCATAAAACTATAGGGGACAATTTAATTTCAAATATATATATTATATTAATTTTTTTTCAACTATATTAATTTTTTTATACTATTCTAGAGAAATGTCTTTCATAAACTTACCCTATTAAAATAATTTAAATCAATAATTAATTATATTTTATAAAAATTAAAAAATATTTACAAATAAATACTAATTTAATACTAGCTCCATTCTATGTCAATAATGGAGCATGGAGGCATAAGGCTGCAAAGCGCTACAAGGCACTAATGTGCAATGTCAGGAAAGGAAAATCCAAGGTCATCGTGCCTAATAATACAATGCAAAAATGGAAGGAGGCATGGAGTAGCCCAGAGTTCAAAGCCAAGAGCCATCAGTTCACTGCTAACCGCTGTAGTGAGATAGGGGGAGTTGGGGCAGTCATTTCTAGACACACAGAGGGTTCAGTTTCACATGCTACCAACGCGGATAGAATGGTAATAATTTCATATTTACTGGTTTTGTTAGTGTCTATCTACATATTAGTAGGAATTAATTCAACATTATTATAAATATCACAAAAATCATTATATCTTTTTAGGAAACCCAGCTTGGCCGAAGACCTTTTCTCTATGAGCTTTTCCATAAGACCCATACTAGGAAGGGCACCTACGATATGGTTGATGCACGAGTGCAATCAATTAAGGTAAGTAAATAAGTATTTTATTTGTCTTTCAATTGTAGGAAAAAAATGAATAATTGAGTTTGTTTATTCAATTGCCAAAACAAATGTATTTAAAACATACGTATTGACTTATGCAGGATGCATTTTTGGCACTTAAAGAGCAGTCATCTCAACCACAAGAGGGATGTAGTGACCCTCCTGCTGTGGATGAGGTGGCACTATATTATCAAGTTGTAGGGGGGAAGAAGAAGAACAGGGTTTATGGCATTGGATCCCAAGCATCAATTTTCTACCCTAGCTCATCGTATGGATCATCTTCTACTACATCCCATCACGCTCAATTGGAGGCAATGGATGAAGAGATTAAGCAATTGCATCAGACTATCGTAACACTAAAAGATAGTTTGGCTGCAATGGAGGAGAGAGACCGACAGCGTGAGTTGATGTTGGAGGAGAGATACCGACAACGTGAGCAGACACTAGAAGAGCGCATGCAATAAATGATTGCATAAATGATGCAGGGTACGCAGTTTACAGCCCCAGCTCCAGATGCGACTCATCAGGATGATAGTCGAGAGGCCGATAGTAGTGATGAGTGATGATATTATTGATAACAAGTAGCTTGTTTTTTTTGTTATTATGATATTTTATTTTTCTATATAATATATTATTTTCATAACTCATCACTATCATATCTATATATAATATTAACTGATATTTGATATTTGATATTTGATAGCTTGATGTTGTAAATATTATGATATTGATATTATATGCATCAATGCAGGAAATAATGTATTAAATAAAAAAAAATAAAAATTATTCTAGTAAATTGAAACGGATTAGAAACGAATATTTCCGTTTCTAATAAAGAGTTTCGGTTTCAAAATAAAATAATTTACAAACGGATTTGAAATGGAATTTGCATTTCTATTTAAAAACCGCTTAATTTCAGTTTTAAAAAGTGTTTTATTTATGTTTACAATTTAGAAACCGATTTGAAATAGAAATCCGTTTCAAATAAATTGAAACTGAAAGTATCAGTTTCTAAATTAAAACGGATTTTGAAACCGAAATTATGTGGTTTGTAAATTTTGAAACGGAATATCATTTTCAAAATGGTTTCAGAATTTGAAACGAACATTATATTCTGTTTCTAATTTATTTAGAAACATGCAGATTTAAAACCGAATATTTCGGTTTCAAATCGGTTTCTAAATTTATTTAGAAACCGATTTTCCCTGATTTGAAACCGAATTTTCCGTTTCAAATCTCCTTTTTTCTTGTAGTGTGAAAACGATAAATCCCTAATGAAAAAATGTATATAATTAAAAATATAAAAAATTAAAGGTTACAAGATCTAGGAGGCTCAATTTAAACTTTAGAGCAGTTGGAGTTATATACCAAATGTCATAGTTACTTTGCTTGTTTGGATTATAATTAGGTTCTAGATTTATTTCCAATAATACTAGAAAGAATAATTTATAGATGATGTAAACATTCTAGTAAAAAAGCAAATGAAAAGAAAAAAAAAAGATTCAACACAAATGTCATTCGCATGAAGAAAATTTTGATATGCTTTTGCATATGGGGGCCAATTGAATGTGCATTACACGTACGGATATATAAATTGACAATTGCACAAAGCAATCAAACTCTTCTACCTTTGAAATGTAAGTGATGAAAGTGCAAAAAATTGTATTCAATTTCCAATTGGTGAATTTCCAAAAGTTATAATATCGGCAATGATATATATAATGAAATAGTACAATCCCATGTTTAATTTAATTTCTTTTTCCGGAAAAAGAGGGAAATATAGATTGGCCAGCTATTGCAGAACCATTAACTAGAAGAAGACGCACACCAGGGGACCAAGGGAAGTTGATCCAATGGTATAGCTAGGAAATGAATTATCCTGGGGATATAAGAGTTGATAGATGTTATTTTAACAATATGAATTGTGGGGTGCAGGGCAGTTGCATGCCATTAGTGTAGCCTTTTTCTATCACCTCATGTGATGAGAGGCCTTAAAATGGTCCACACCAATAGCTAGCTAGTGGTTGGCAGCTGCACTAAGGAACCAAAATGCCCTTAATGGAGATATCTGCGGGCATATAGCAGAGATCACTAATTATTCGTCAGGATCATGTGTGGTGCAAGATTGATCCTAATCATCCCACAAGTACATAAGATTAGACTGCCTAATTTGGATAGCTTATTAGCGAAATGGGTAGGCATAATTGGGCTTTGATCAGCTTTTGGGATGCCATTTTGTCACATTAGCATAATATATGAATTTGAGGAGAGATCCAAATAGGCTGGAGATCCAAAAGGGAAACATATATATTTTTTTTGACTTTAAGAAAACCATGCTTTAATTTGTTCTAATAAATAGCAATTGAGTTTTGTAATTATATTCAAAATGCATTCCTCATGTTTGTCTAAATTAGGTGTGAGTTAATAGACAAGACAAATGAAAGAGTTTCCCTTATCTTCATCCAATCTTTGGCAAAGGACTATGCAAAGTTGAGTAGTCTTTCTCAATCAAAGTGCCAAAATTCACAATATATTATTATTTATGTTGCTTTGAATTTTATATATGTCTTTCATAGACTCCATTTATGACTCGATATCAAAATTTTGCGTTGCAATTCAATTATAATATTTACACCAACATATTGATATAAATATTGTATTTTCTAAAACTATTGTAGAAAAATTGTGAGAAATTCGATAAATATGATAGAGTTAGAGTTTAAGAATTTTGAATAATTGTATCTTATTTTTTTTATCATAATGAATTTTTCTTAGAGATTATTAAATACACCGGGTGCGTATGCACTATTTCTCACAATCATATGAGGGCCACTCTTCACATTAGAAGGATGATCCATTTTTCTGTGAGAGAGTGAGCACTACTTTTATGTTCATCGAGAGTATTATATAATCTTCTAATTTTTTTATCTCGTTTTGTCCATAAACATAAATCTTACAGTCAAACTATGTAAATTTTGTGTCATTCTTTTTTTTTTCTATATACTTCATCATTATATGATTGTACCTTAAATTTATGTGCATAGTTTAACACACACGTGTGTGTGTGTGTGTGTGACTTCAACTTCAGGATGAATCCCAAAACAGAATATTTAATTTTTCATATGGCAACAATTACTACTGCTTCTGTTGATCTTGATCACGTATATGCTTTGTACACGCGCAGACACCAACTTGCACTCTCTGTGCAGCCTTCACATGGCACTGGCAACGATTTTGGCTTCCTCTTGTGGATGTGCTTATTTAACTTTATGAGACACCATTCTCGTATAAGGCTGCTACAAGATTTTCTAACTCAAACATGGTACCAATGAGATCTACAAGAGATTGCTTTGTATCAATGAGATCAATATATATATATATAAGGTATTAAACCCTCCCTTCGCTTAAATTAAAGTCATATATACCCACAAGGGCACACACCCCTCTCAACTTGAAAAAACATTTTAAAAAAATTAGTTTGTGAGAACTGTAGTCTTTAACTTATCCAACAAAGTAGCATGAGAGCTCAATTAATTTTATTTATGCTATATAGAAAAAAATATATATATATTGTGGATATATACTGCGAAACTAATCCCTCACAGCCACGATTTCACTGTCTTTTTGAAAAGCTGAAAACAAGGGATAATTTGGATGCTTATTATTATTTACTAATTATCTCAACTAATTAATATTTTTTACGTTAATTAAGTAAGAAATCCATATATTATTAATTTTGCATGGAGTGACCACTTCATGTCACTTTTCTCGAACACTAAAATGAACAACAAGAGAGAGATTCGAGGAATGGGATGCAAGGTGCAGATGCAATTGGCAGTTCTACAATTATTTTATTTGTCTTTTGCACAAACATTTACCTCAACGATTGCTGGTTTTGAGAGGAAGCTCATGAGCTCAGTATGACGTTGCCAAAATTTTTTTTTTTCTTTTATAGACAGTAGGATTTTATTAATGAAATTATTAGGAAAAATTTAGCATACGCTCCTTCAAACCTAGATGAGCAAAACTCCCCAGTACACCCATCGTAAAAAGAGGAATGCTAAGTGAAAAGACATGAGATAGATAGAAATTAATAATTTTATTGACTGCTTTTCTTTATAATTTTAAATTGATAGAGAGATACCTCACCTGCTTCTTTCATGTCAACCACTACTTAATATTCAAATTGACTTATCACAATATCCTTCACCTCTCCGACCACGTCAACAAATTTCTCAAACCGTTCAATCTGTCCCTCCTCGTACAAATCCCATAAATCTTCGTTCAACCACAATGAACAAACGCCAAGCTAATCTTGTCACTCGTCACATCTCAGCAATGAACCCAAAGCCTTTCTCCAAGCTCAACCCCATTCTCAATGGCGTGATGCAATGGCAGCATGCGTTGTAATCTTCTGTTACTTAGTGAAAAACTTTTGTTTCAAAACCTTCACAATGCTATGGGTATCATGCTAGTTTAATTTCTTTAATTTTTTTTATAAAAAAAAATTAATTAATATTAACTGAATTATAAATAAAATAAATTTTATATTTTTCATCCATGTTCAAATCTCTTAATTAAAATTAAAAAAAAAAATCTTGTACTAGTTAGTGAGTTATTCCTTTGAAAATCAATGCAAAATTTTTTTTTGCTTGCATGCTTTAATTATAAGAACAATTATTGGATGAAAATTTTGTTGTCTCCTTTGGTAATATATATTACCTTATATTCACAAAGGACAATATTAGAGCACAATACATTATATATCATATAGATACTTAATAGTCCAAATATTAATTATGGCATTTCATTATGTGTACTCTCAACACTTTGGCAAGAAAAATTAATGAGTTGGTCGATGAGAAAATGCACTTATAGATAATGAAATGTGTTAGGATAATGTCAGAAGAGAAATACATATATTTGTCAATATAAAATTCTAAAGATCAATAAATATATTTGTGAATATAAAATTCTAAATATCAAGAAGTGCATATTTGCCTCCCCAGCATCGGCAAATATCTTCTTCCAATACATTGGTGCAATAACCCACCTGGAAACATTTGCTCACAACCACCTTGCTTAATTATTAATTAATTATATATTTTATTGAGATTTATGTCTAACTCTAAATATAAAGAATTAAAAAAAAAAAAAAACAATTGATTAAGATTTTGACTTGCAACTGCTTGCTTTAGATCAGTTTGCAAATATCTTTGCACTGTACTAACTGCAACTATCGTCTGTCTTTTCTTAAAAGAGCACATGCTTAAGAGTTAATTTGCTTGTAGACTGTAGGTAATAGGAATTCAAGCCACATATATTCAGCCACTAAACCATGCATCAATTTAATATTTGACCTGCACTATTTTTGTTTTTCTGAAACATGAATTATTAAATGTGGGGTTCGTTAGGTTTTGGATATGTATATATATAAATAAATAAAAGCGGGTGCAGGACTCTTTGATGAGTTCACCATTCCTAATTTTTTTCTTTTTGCTCTTCATGCAAATGTGAATTTATACATAAATAAGCTTCCCAGAACTTTTAGCTATAAGGCATGCAGCCGCTTTAGTTTCCTGCAATATGAAAACCTTAATTACAACTAATCTAATTAATTACAATATATGATGTCAATGTGGATTCTTTCTTGTTGCATCAAAAGCACCATTCAATATGTGCGCATAAATGCAATTCGTTAGATGACAAGAAACCAGCACCTCAGCAAGTGCCTTCATTTTACAGTTGAAATCAGGCAAAATTGGTCACATTGACATCACCCCATTTTAATTTATAGCGATGCGTATCTAACTAGTACATATGGATTCCTTTCACTTTGGTCTGATACACAAAAGCTTCGGCCTGGCAAGGCCTCTGATATTTGATATACATCCACATTAGTGAGGGCTTGGGGATCGAGCAATAGGATGACCTAGTACGTACGGACGATATCCCACACTTTGGTTGGTGGTGGGTGTATGGCTAGCTAGCTATTAGGTTTCTGTCGCGCGTGGACGTTATGGTGGTGGTAGCATATATGCTGCCTCTTTACGTGCTCATTTTCTTCAGCAGATAGCAGCAGCCACTTAATAATAAGTGGTTTTTGAACAAGTTAGAGATTTTTCTACAGCTATCAGCAAATGGGTGATTATGGGTCTAGTTGGAAGCCAGCATTCGTTGTTGTGCTTTGAAAAGATTGATGAAATCATGAAAATGATCGATCATATAACCACATGATCGATCATATAACCACGTGAGAGAATTAAAGTTTGTTGAATACATCAAATATATATATATATATATATATATATATATTATGTTAAGGGTTCCCACTGTCGATAGAATATCTATTTGTATATATAAAAAATTAAAAATATTAATGTATAAGTTTTTACTATTTTTTATTTAATTTTAATTATAATTTAAATTCAAAATTTTTATAATTCTGAAAATAATTTTAACATTATTGAAAACTCATTGCTTTTTTTAATTATCTTTTCATTTATATATATTAAGAGAAAATTTTATCTTATTGCATATAGTTCTCTAATAAATTGAACTGTGATTGACATGACCAGCTATATATATATATATATATATATATATATATATATATATATATATATATATATATATATATATATATATATATAAAATTGTGCAACCAAACCAGACAGGATTGTAAGTCCGGTTGATGAGAATAAGAATTCTATCTTCTTATATATCAAGATTTGACGGAAAATACTTTAAAATTATTTATTTTAAATACATTAAAATATGTTAATGCAATTATAAAATAGTAGTATTTAGTTTTAATACGCAAAAGCTAGTCTAAATATCTCTGAACATAAATATAAAAAATAAAAATAATAATTTTTCACAACCAGAATAAGATAAAGGATCTGAAACTAAACCCATGGCCTGTTTCAGCTTGGCATTTTCTTCGAAACCCCTTTTATTAAATTTTTAAGTTTTTATCAATTTATTCAAATCTTTTTATTTAAGTTCAAATTAGCTCATCCCATTAAAGTAGTGCATAAATTTATTTTTTAATATTAATTAATCAAAAATATAAATTAATTACTTTTATATAATAATAAAGATTTTGGTTAATTGGATAAAAACTTAAAAAATAGGTAAAATTAAAATAGATAAAAATGAGTTTTTTTTTTAAAAAAAAAAACCTAGCTTGGGTGCTTTAGCATTAAATAAATGTTGAAGATAATATCCTCTCATAAGAATTTGTAAATGTTTCAGTTATTTTTAGGTTAGGTTTCGTGTTTTGCAGCACAAAAAATGGAGAAATCTCTCCTCATCACAATGCCATATGAAATATAGCATCTTTGTTTGTGCTCTCCAATATGTCCTCCATTTGGTTTTTCACCTATAATATTATTCTTTATATTTGTTTTCCAAAGATAATTAATCGTCAACATAAAGTTAAAATGGAAAATTAAAAAAAATAAAAACTTTTATTTGATGGTGGAGTAATTATAAGTAATCCTTCTATTCATATTTTGAGATTATTTGAAATAAAATAAATTTTATAAAAGTTGATGAAGTTTGTAAATGAATTATTTAAAAAAAATAGTATTGAGAGCTAATTTTCAAAATGATTTCATTTCATTTACGAAATAAATTTTATTATTTAAAATAAAATTAATTTCTTATTAACCTGACCCAAATTCAATATTAAAATCTCAAAATTATATAATTTAGCTTTTGTTTATTTTGAGAAAATAATTTATATATAAAAATATATTTTTTACATTATTTAGCTTATTGTTAAACTAATTATATATATTTATGTCATATATGTATAAATATTTTTATATTATAATAAAATTATCAAAATTTAAAAAATAAAAAAATTTCTCTTTAAAAAAATTATTTTTCTTAAAAATTATTTATTTTTTTATAAAAAAATATTTTTTATTAATTTATTTTTTTAAATATTTAAATACTAAAAAATATAAAAATATATTTTTCTATAAAATAAACAGCATCTTAGAAGTCAGTGACCGATGAAAATTAATTAATGGCCTCTGACAAACAAAGGATTAGGATAAGAGATTAAAAGACGACAAGACTATCTGCGGTGAAAAACCCCATCCCCATCTACAACCGCAAAATGATGGCTGATTATATATTAAGCGGGTGCTATACCCTACCGTGATATTAATTATTTCGAAGGGAATATCTAAAACGAGAAGGATAAGCAAATGCAAGACATGAATCACATGAAGCAGAAATGCATGCAGCCCATTTTAGAAGCACAATGAGAAGCAGAAGAGAAGTTCTATATATGAAGATCATAGGATGGACGTTTGCAGCACTTGATTAATTGCATTTGCAGAAGAGCAGGTACGCTGGGGCACCATGTGTTAGCCTTCACTTCACACACTATACTGGAAGTAGAAGATGCCACGCCGGACCTGAAAGTGACCTTCGTGTAGGACTAATCAACATTCCCTTCCCCCACTTTCGCAATGGCCCCATTAATTTTCCCAACCTTTATTATTTTTATTTTCTTCATCTATTTTTCATTGTTTTATGATACTGTCCATAAATCAAATTCACTTAAGACTGCTTATGGCTCCATCGCATGTGCAAAGAGTAAAAATTTTGTATAAATGTATTGCTATGGTATTAAGTCTTTTAATTTAAATTCTTTTTTTTTTAGTATAATCAAGTATAATTCCCAGCAGAAGTATTATCTGGGCCACGTTTTGGTTTCAGGATGTGGCAGGCTGGAACAAATTTGAACTGAATGGTTGAATCTTATTTCTCAAACTGTTTCCGTTTGGTTCTGATGTTAATTCAAGGGTGGTTTCTAATTAGATTTTGATTCAATTTGGATTGAAACAATCCAATAACTGAAAATCTTTAACTTTTTTTAAAGAATTTTATGAGTCGAACCAGATCGCCAATTCAATCCAATCAGACTTAGAGCTCAAACGGGGATTCAAATTAAAATATCAGAATATAAAATAAATCTAAACCTTTTTGTTGCTATTTTAAAATTTTAATGAGTTGAAGCCCGAGTCTCTATGCATTATATTCTTTCTATTCGTAGATTTGTCTTTGCATGCCAAGGACAGCATCCAGGAGGAGGATGATAATTAAGAGAGCCTAAGGGAAAAACAAGGAGGCAACATTATTTTCTTGTAATGGATTTATTGTTATGAATGTATGTCCAAAATCATTATGCCTTTCTTGTAAATGCCAACTCTATGAATGACCATTCTGCATCCTATGGAAACTTCATATATGCACCATGCCTCCCAGAAAGCCCAATCTTGTTCTGGATGACTGGATGTAAATAATCAATATTCAAAACCTTATGAAATAGTTCTCAAGCTAGATGTCAACACACCTATTAAACTGATGTGCACAGGTCGTACAAGTAATATACAAAAGATATCGTTCCTACGAGGAGTTGTGTTAATTATCAAATTTTTGATATAAAAATTGACTAATTTAAACTATTTTTAAAATTAAAGCAATAAATTGATAGATATTGAAGTGTGAAATATATATATATGCAAAATTAATAATCTATTCAATAATATAATGATTCAACTAAATTTGCGGCAAATTAAAATAAGTAAATTGAAATATGGCAAGATTTAGAATAGCAAGCAATTAAATTTGATTAGAAATTAACAATGATAAAAATGACGATTTCGGAGATTGAGAGTTCATATTCAAGCTATTTTGAGATTTTTAAATTGGTTATCCAATCTTATGAAATTTACGGATTTTAAGGAGATTAATCCTTAATTCTTTGAATACTCTTTCGAATGAGACAAAGAGTGTCTTAATCAATCTAATCCTACTTTTGTGGAGTTAATATTAATCAAAACCCATTAAGTTCCTTAATTAATCTGTAAATCCTCTTAATCCTTAGTCTATTTCTAGATCTAAGTTAATTAAGTCTAATTTCTTGATTATCTATCACAAAGTTTTCTCCTTTCGGTGCTTCAACCATGGATTAAGAATAATACTTAATGAGATCCTACACTAAGCATGTCATTGAGCACACAAGAAATGAATAAAACTTCATTAAAACCACAAAATATAGATTATCCAATCAAAATCTACAAAATATCTCAAATATTACATCCCAACTCTAGAATCTAATGAAAACTACTCACTATCCATAATATTTACATGAAATTTTAAGTTAATATGGAAATAAAACTTGAGTCTATGCTAAGAACTAAGAAACCCAATACAAGAAAGGTAGAAAATAGGGAAGAAAGGAAGAAAAATCAAAATCTGGTGCAGAAAAGGAAAAGTGACGTTTCACTATCTGTTTTTATGACTCTCCTCTGCTGCTGCTCTTTTCTTCCCCCCTTCTTTTTTTTTTCTAAAATGAGATACATATTTATATCTTTCTGACAAGTAGCTCTAAAATGACGTGTTTGAGGTGAAGTTCACGTGAGAAAAATCTTATGTCAGCTCATTATGAAGAGTTGCATAGGTTGTGCAAGTTTCTTATGCAGATTCCATGCAAAATTGGTGGTTCCAAGTGTTTCCCGTGATGTTGCATTAGCTGTGCAGGTTTTGGGCTCTCTGTGTGAAGCTGCATAAGCAGAGTGCGAAACTGCATAAGTTATGCAGTTTTTCGTGAAGCTGCATAAGCAGGACGTGAACTTGCATAAGTCATGCAGAGTAGTTATGCAGATTTCGACAGGTTTAGGAATTTGCTTCTTCTTCTTGTGCAGAACTGCACAACTTATGCAGCAGGTTATGCACATTTCGGTCACCTTGCATTTTTTAACTTTCAAACTTTGTTTTTGATATCTTTGGCTGTAGGAATCACTCCTCATTGGCAAAATTTCTTTTTAGTCCCTCAAAAACACCATTTTTCCTACAAAATAAAGTAAAATTATAAATTAATCCAAAAATTGATAATTATGAAAAACTATCTAAATAACTAATAAAATTGGCTAAAAGTGACTAACAAGTGAATGAAATGGCCATAAAATTTAACCTAAATGATTATACAAAATGCATATATCAAATACCCCCAAACTCAAATCTTTGCTTATCCTTAAGCAAACTTTAAAATATAGTGCAATTTTTTTAGGAGTGCCTTGTCCAAAGAGCTGTGAAAATCACCTATTAAAGTAACTTAACATACCTTTAGTCATACCAACAATTCATATACCCATCTTTCAAATTGCAAAGAATCTAATGCTTATCCAAGCTTTCACTGCTTAGCCATCAAGTCAATTATCATTCAAAATTCCAAAACCAACCAATCAAAAGAGAAAGTCATGCTCAAAAGGAATTCTAGAACAATCAATTACCAAAGTGTCTCTATATAGAATGATGGAATTTAATGAGGGAATGAATAAATTTCCAATCCCATAGGCAAACTCCCTACTCCTATCTCCACTAATGTAGCAAGTACTATTAAGATATCAAAGGTCTTTTAGGGATGTAATGGGGCTATGGGGTTCAAAATGAGGTTAAGAAGGAAAAGGGTAAAAGGGATTCAAAGCATGAGAATATTTTCAATCTTAAAAACATATGGTACACCCCCCTTATATATATGTGTGTGTGTGTGTGTGTGTGTGTGTGTGTAAAGAGGAGAGAGATACGCAATGAGAATTTTTTTTTTCAAGTGCTAGCATATTTTACAAAATACATAAAATGGAGGGACACTTTGATACTTTAAACTTGTATCTTATATATTCTCTTGATAATTGTCCCTAAAAATACTACCCCCAAACTCATTTCCTTTAATTATTTTGGGTGGATTTCTTTCAATTTGAATGACAATAGTGAAAAGCATATATACTAGTACTTTCACAAGATGACAAGCATTTCTTCTCCCTTTCATTATATCTTTTATTTATTTATTGTAGTGTACCTAATATTATAAATAATTATTCTCGTAAAAAGGTTGGAGTGTTTGATTCATTGGCTAGGTAGCAATAAGGGTTTCAAGAAAAATTTAGAATATGAAGGCTCAAAGGGGTTTACAAGAGTTAGTTTTAATTGGGAAAATGGCCAAAGATTTAAAATGAAAAGGTTTAAATCAAAGAATGCCTAATCATCTCCCTTTTCAAGTACAAGCTAATATTTCGCCTTGAAAGGTTTAGAAAATTTATTCTAGGATTGGTGAGACATCACTTGACTACCTTTTATCCAATAACTCCCTCTAAACACTCCAATCTCTAAAGGACTAGTTGGGTGGCTTTTTGGCTAAGAAGATATAGGTAAGGGATAAACAATTTAAAAAGTCGCACCTCTTAGGAAACTTTCAATCTACAAACCCAACTTAAGGTAAGTTAAATCACTCTCATAGACAACTTCTCATTACTCAAGAGATTTGGCAAAAGATTTTATTTCATGGATGCATAATTCCTAAAAATGAGCAATGCATTAACTATATGAAAGAAATCTATTTGTATGCAATGTGTACAATTTCTAAGTGATGTATAATGTGTATGTGAATGTGTTATGTATATGTATGTATGGATGTGTATGTAAAATATTTATAGTATATATATACAAATGGAATGGAATGAGATTTTCCTATACTCAAAATGTGAAAAATGTAGCAAAAATCAGAATGCACACCCCCAAACTCAAAATTGGACATTGTCCTCAATGTCTAAGGCAGTGCAGCATAAAAATTCAAAGCAAAGAGGAATAACTAGGAATAGTTAAATTTAAAAGCAAAAAGAAAGAGTTACCTGGTATAGAGCAGTGTTTTATCATCTAAAATGTGAATTTAAAAGATGATGGTGATGCATAAGAAAGCTGCACAAGTTATGCAGAATAAATGCTTTGCAGAACAGGTGCATAAAGAGACTGCACAAGCTGTGCAGTATAGCATGAGTTGTATAAGGGACTGCATAAGTTATGCAGAATAGTTTTATAAGGAGAAATATAAATTAAAAAGCAGCTGCATAAGCAGTTTCATAGCCTATGTAGTATATTGAATAGCTGCAGCATAATGATATATCAAGGAAAAACTTGAAAACACCTACAGAGGTATGTAAATATATACAATGTATTGACAAGTATGCATAAAGGAGCAGCAAAGGCAAAGAGAAGTAATGAAAAACCAATGGAATAGCTATCCAATTTTATTTCAAGAAAATAGAATTCAAGACAAACTAAAATTGTTCCAGCACATCTAAAAAGAAAAGCTCCTAAAAGTTGAACAAGAGCAAGATAAAAACTAATATATTTCTATGGTCTTGCCCTTGTCCAAAGGTGCTGCTAGAGGACTGGATGGAGCTGGCTGCTGCTGAAGGGGTGGTTCTGGAGGAGGTGATGGAGGTGGAGGTGGCATACCCAGAAAAGCCATGAGCTGCTTCATCATCTCTTTCAACTCTTTCTGCTTGTCTCTGGTCTCCATAACAAGATCAAAGAGTTGATCATGACGATCCTTAAGGGTATCAAGACCAGATTCAAGCTTCCTATCCACAAAATATACATCATCACTAAGCCTCTCAAGATAAGTGAATAAGGCTTTAGTGTTGAAGGGAGGAGGTGCTGTGGAGGAAGAGGGTCCAGCTGCAGATGGTGTTGGCTGTGCAGATTCTGCTGGGGTATCCTGTGTAGATTGAGTAGGTGGTGTAAGTTCAGCAGAAGGCTGTTGGACTACTGGTGCAGATTGTGCCTCTGGTTGTGCACATGGTCCTATATCTGCTACTGGTTGTGCAGTGTCAGATGGTGGCAAACTAAATCCAGTCTTGTATAAGTGAGAAGCATCAAAATATAGAGTGTCTGAAAGTGCTGGTAGAGGATGCTTTTCCGGATCAAAGCCAAAATTTTTAGCTATAACAATTATGAGCCCACCCATGACTATATCACTTACAGATTTGGTAGCAGTGTGCAACACATGTTCACAAAAGAAGTAACCAGGAGATATTTTGACTTTGTGAAAAGCACACCATAGCATGAACAAGTCAGATTTTCCAACAGCACCAGAACTAGTCCCTCGGCCCAAGATAGTGCTAGTAATAAGCCTATGGATAAATTTAAGTGCTGGGTCTATTATTTGGGAGGTCTTGGATCTGCTAGCATAAAAACCCTGAGATTGGTTTGTAATATTTCTCCAAAACTGAACAACATTCCAAACACTTTTATTTGCTACCTCTATGCCTGTATATGGGATCCTAAACAACCCATCAATAGCAAACCCAAAGATACTATGAAATTGGTCTAATGATAGCTCTCTATTTTGCCCCAAGCACCTAAATTTCATAGTTGGCTTGTAATCCATCTCATGCAGTTTCAAAGTAGTAGAAAATGAGGAAATAAATTTCAAAACTAGGGCTAGATAAACTAATTCTTGTTTATGCACAAATTTCATCCAACCTAGACCATCAAGGTAGGCAACAACATTATTAAATAAATCAATAGATTGGAGGGCATCTGCAGAAATATACCTAGTGGGTTATACTTTTCTATCCTTTAGCCTCTTAAAAGTTGCCTTATGGGTTGGATCAAGAAGAGGCCAAGGTAATTTGGATACCTGTGTTGCCGCTGCTGAAGGTTGCTTCTTGCTAGAGGAGAGAGATTTGGCTTGTGGTGTAGAGGTAGAAGCATCGACCCCTTATCGTGTGGAAGCCAAAGTTCTAGGGTTTTTGGGTGTAGGCTCAGAAAGTGGAGTAGTAAGTGGGTCCTTGCGTTTTGCGGGAGGTGGTACAGATGCCATGGGTCGGGTTGATTTAGACCGAATTCTCCTTTTATAGGTGGATGTAGAAGGAGGTGGAGGGGTTTGTTGTGGAGGAGAATCAGGATTGGGGGCTTGCATAGTGGGGAATGTGACTTGGATAGGAGAGCCTTGAGGGGAAGTGGGAGGCGTTTCCATGGTAGTGGTGATCGATGATGGTAGGAATGGAGGAGGGAAGAAGAAAATAAAAGAGATAAAGGGGAAATTAGGGTACCGGTCGACGAAAAGGCAGAGGGGTGAGGGATTGATGCCAAGAAAAATGAGAAGGAAGGTGGTTGTGAATAGTAATGACGGGAAGTGGGAGGTGAAAAAGTGGGTTGTGCAGAATTTTGATTTGCTTAGGACGTGCGAATTTCTGCATAAGGGGAAAATGGGTGTGCATAACTTATGCAGATGCTTATGCAAGTTTCAGCAATAATGGGGATTCTGAAAAGTTAGTTGTGCAAAAGTGCATAACTTATTCACACACTTATGCAAGTTTCGACAGAAAAGAAATCCCAGTAAATTTGGTTATGCAATAGTGCATAAGCTATGCACTTGGTTATGTGGAATTCGGCAGAAATGAAAATTTCAGGATTTGAAGTTATGCAAGAGTACATAAGTTATGCGTACACTTATGCAAGTTTTGGCAGAAATAGAAATGGCAAAAATTGTGGCGGTGCATAATTGCATAAGTTATGCATGCCCTTATGCAGATTTCGACAAGAAATAAAATAACAAAAATTTAGTTATGCAGGATTGCATAAGTTATGCAAGAGCTTATGTCGGTTTCGGCAAAAATGAAAATTAAGGCAAAGTGAGACCCAAAAGCTGCATAAGTTATATAGTTACTTATGCACATTTCAACAAGATTCAGATTACAATAAAAATTACTTTGCAAGTTTGAAAAATATATGAGAATGAAGAAATGTAACCTTGTGAAGCATAAACCATGAGAAATTATCATAAAAAACACATCAATATATGCAGAATCCATCACAATTGCACCATACAAGCTTGTAGAAGTAAGTTCTGCATAAGGGACATTTGTGAATTATGTCATTTCAACTCAAACCCTACAAATTAACATTCTAGCACATTAAAGCTCAATAAAAATCTACACAAAGTTGCACTTATCCACAAAAGAAAATAAGCTCTCCAAGTTATATCAATAAAATGCAGCATGTGCACATTGAATCACACAACCCAATTAAGTTCAAAACCACTAAAATGACCCACTTAGCATCATATCAACATGATAAGCACAGATATATAAAAGATACACGCCCAACCTCAATAAAAAAGCAAATAGCATATGCTGCAGACCCTTTTTGTTGAAAAATTTTTCTGCATAAGCCAAGAAGGGGTCCTGCACAGGAAGTAATGAAAATAAACAATCTTGGGAGAGTTAATGGATAAAATATCAGATTAAGAGTAACTCCCCAGCAGTGCAACAACCTTCATCCATTGAAATACATCTACAGAAGACAAAATTTAACAATGTCAAAAATTGAATTTGGGGAGATTTAAGACAAAACAAAAGTAATGCAAATAAAAGTAAATCAATAAAAACAAAATAAAAGAACTTGGGGTGCCTCCCAAGAGTGCTAATTTATAGTCCTTAGCTGGACTCTTCATGCATTTCACTAAAAAGGACGTGTGGGATCAGAGAGCTTGTAACAGCTTACTCCCTTTATTGGGTCTCTAGTTATGTAATGCTTCAATCTATGCCTATTGACCTTAAAATTCCCAGATTTTTCACTCCAATTTTCAATTGCTCCATAAAGGAAAACTTTAGAAACTCTATATGGACCAGTCCACCTTGATTTAAGTTTTCCTGGGAACAATTTCAATCTTGAGTTGAACAATAAAATTGAATCACCTTCTTTAAATTCCTTTTTCCTGAGATGCTTATCATGCCAAACTTTAGTTCTTTCTTTATAAATACGAGCATTTTCATAGGCATCCATCCTCAATTCTTCAAGCTCTTTAAGTTGCAATAGCCTCTTCTCATCAGCTTGCTTGAGATCAAAATTCAAAGTCTAAATGGCCCAATATGCTCTATGCTCTAGCTCCACAGGTAAATGACAAGACTTACCATACACCAACCTAAAGGGAGTAGTTCCTATAGGGGTTTTGTAAGCAGTCCTATATGCCCATAAAGTATCATCTAGTTTGACAGACCAATCTTTTCGAGAATTGCTCACTGTTTTCTCTAAGATATGTTTGAGCTCCCTATTAGAAATTTCAATTTGTCCTAAAGTTTGAGGATGGTATGGGGTAGCTATCTTGTGCACTACACCATACTTCCTCATTAAGCTCTCAAATTGCTTATTACAAAAATGTGAACCCCCATCACTAATTACAGCCCTTAGAACTCTAAATCTATTCAAGATAAATTTCTTAAAGAATTTCACTACCACCTTAGCATCATTAGTTAGAGTTGCAACAGCTTCTACCCACTTTGACACATAATCGACTCCAACTAGAATGTATTTATTACCATATGAAGGAGGAAATGGGCCTATAAAATCTATTCCCCATATATCAAATAATTCCACCTCAAGAATATCATTAAAGGGCATTTCATCTCTTTTTGACAGATTTTCACTCCTTTGACATTTATCACATTCTAACACAAATTTCCTCACATCCTTGAAAAGGTTTGGCCAAAAGAAACTAGCCTAAAGAATTTTAATGGCTGTTTTAGAGATTCCAAAGTGTCCTCCATAATCAAAAGCATGGCAATGATGCATAACACTCTCTATCTCCTCATCAGGAATACATCTTCTTATTAAACCATCACAACATCTCCTAAAGAGTAAAGGATCATCCCATCTATAAAATTTTGTCTCATATAAAAACTTTTTCTTTTGTTGCCATGTCATTCCAAAAGATAAAACTCCATAAGATAGATAATTCACCAAGTCTGCATACCAAGGTAGTTTAGCAATAAGAGAGAAAAGTTATTCATCCAAGAAAAACTCATCAATAGGGACTGCATCCATTTCTTCATCATCCAATTTCAACCTACTAAGATTATTCGCAACTACATTTTTAGCTCCCTTCTTATCTCTAATTTCCAAATCAAACTCTTGTAGCATCAAAATCCACCTAATGAGCCTAGGTTTAGCCTCCTTTTTACTGAGAAATACCTAATAGCAGCATGATCTGAAAATACAACAACCTTTGAGTCAATAATGTAAGGTCTAAACTTTTCCAATGCAAAGACAATTGCTAAGAATTCCTTTTTAGTTGTTGCATAATTTGTTTGAGCCTCATCCAGTGTTCTGCTAGCATAATAAATAGCATAAGCCATTTTGTCTTTTCTTTGACCAAGAACTGGCTTCACACATAATTTCAAAAGGTAGACTCTAATCAGGCGGTTGAATGATTAGTGTAGTAATAAGAGCTTACTTCAACCTACAAAATGCATCCAAACACTCTTGGTCAAATACAAATGGTGTGTCATGACTTAACAAATTAGATAAAGGTTTAGCTATTTTAGAAAAATCCTTGATAAAGCGTCTGTAGAACCCAGCATGCCCTAAAAAACTTCGAATTCCTTTAACATTGGTAGGAGAAGCCATCTTCTCTATGACTTCAACCTTGGCTTTATCAACCTCTATTCCTTTGTTAGACACCAAATGTCCAAGCACTATCCCTTCCTGAACCATGAAATGACACTTTTCCTAATTTAACACAAGATCAGTATCCGCACATCGCTGCAAAACTTTAGAAAGGTTAGCCAAGCATATGTCAAATGAAGATTCATAAACAGAAAAGTCATCCATAAAAACCTCCATTATATCTTCAATGAAATCTGAGAATATTGCCATCATGCACCTTTGAAAAGTGGCTAGTGCTTTACACAACCCAAATGGCGTCCTTCTATAGGCAAAGGTTCCATATGGACAAGTAAAAGTGGTTTTCTCTTGATCATTTGGATGGATAGGGATTTGAAAAAATTCCGAATACCCATCTAAATAGCAAAAATAAGAATGCCTAGCTAGTCTTTCTAACATTTGATCAATGAAGGGAAGTGGAAAATGATCTTTTCTAGTGGCAATATTTAATTTTCTGTAATCTATGCACATTCGCCAACTAGCCACTGTTCCGATGGGAATTAATTCGTTATTTTCATTTTTAACCACTATCATTCCACCTTTTTAGGGGCAACATGTACTGGACTCACCCAAGTACTGTTTGGTATAGGATATATGATCCCTACATCAAGCAACTTCAAAATTTCCTTTTTAACAACTTCTTTCATATTTGGGTTCAACCTCCTCTGATGTTCAATAGATGGCTTACAATTTTCTTCCAAAATAAATCTGTGCATGTAAAAGTGTGGACTTATTCCCTTAATGTCATCTATGGTGTATCCTAAAACTTTCTTAAATTGCCTCAACACTCTTAACAACTTATCAACCTCTAAAGTGCTCAAGTTTGCATTTACAATTACTGGATAAGTGTCATTGGGGCCAAGAAAATTCATACCTGAGCTGAGAAGGAAGTTGCTTAAGTTCTACCTTAGGTGCATCTTCTTCCTTGAATGATGGTTGCTTAGATTCGACTTTTTCCTTCTTTGTGAGTTGAAAAACTGGAGCAGAAATGCATGGTGGACTACCCTCTAAATGTTGAGCATATGCAGCCACATGAAGGTTGTCATTGTCTATGCTTCCTCCATGAACCAAGCAATTTTCAAGTGGATCTTTCGAATATCTCTTTCTGAAGTGTTCTTCAACTAGCTCATTAGTGATATCAATTCTCAAACAAGTATCAGCTTCAGAATGATGCTTCTTCATGGTGTTATTACTATTGAAAACCAATTGATCTTCACCAACTCTAAGAGTCAATTTTTCTCCCTTAACATTAATAAATGCTTCTGCTGTAGCTAGAAAGGGCCTTCCAAAGATAATTGGGATATTAGAATCATCTTCCATCTCCAAGATGACAAAGTCAACAGGTATATAGAACTTCCTAACCTTCAGAGGCACATTCTCCAAAATCCCTTCAGGATATATCTATAACTGATCTGTCAGCTAACTGAAGAGAAATGTGAGTTGGCTTAAGATCTCCCATATTGAGCTTCTCATAAATAAAGAGGGGCATAAGGCTAACACTAGCCCCTAGATTACATAAAGCTTTTGTAGAATATGACTCTCCAATATGACATGGAATTGAAAAACTTCCGGGGTCTTTAAGCTTAGGAGGAAGTTTCTTCTGGAGTATGGCACTACATTCTTCTATCAAAGCTACAGTTTCATGGTCTTCAAGTCTCCTCTTGTTTGAGAGAGTTTCTTTCAAGAATTTTGCATAAGAGGGCATTTGTGAAAGAGCATCAATAAAAGGCACATTTATGTATAGCTTCTTCAAAACCTCTAATAACTTCCCAAATTGCTTATCAAGCTTAGCTTTTTAAAATCTTTGTAGAAAGGGAAGTTGTGGTTTGTAAGGCTCTAGAGGTATATACTTCTCTTCCTTCTCTTCAATTTTCTCTTTACCTTTTTCTGCACTTTCTTTCTCACTTTCTTGTTTTTCACTCTCATCAATTTCTTTCTCATTTTCTCTCTTCTCACTTTTTGCAGTCTTCTCATTTTTTTCACTCTTTTCATTGTTTACAACCTTCCCACTTTTTAAAGTAATAACTTGACACTGCTCTCTTGGGTTTTTCGGTTGACTTGGAAGTTTTCCAAAAGACTTGGTACTTGAGGAAAATGCTTGTTGTACAATCTGATTTTCCAACATTCTATTATGTATTTGCATCTGTTCTAGCCTTGCTTTCATCTCTCTCATCTCTTCATCATGCTTAGTTTGGTTAGCAAGAATCTATTGTAATAAAGCTTCTATGGTGAAACTTTGTTCTTGCTATTTTGGTGGAGGATTCATGTTTTTCTATTGAAAATTAGGCAATGGTTGCCTATTTTGCTGATATGGAATTCCTTGTTGCTATTGTGGTTGAAGATTCTGATTTGGGACTTGATTTTGCTGATTTTCCCATGAAAAGTTGGGATGATTCCTCCAAGCTGGATTATAAGTTTGAGAGTAAGGATTCCCCATTTGTTTGTTTCCATAATTACCAACATATGCAGCTTGTTCTCTATAGTCTACTCCACAGCTGGTAGTTCCTTCTGCATAAGCAACTTGTTGTGAACTTCCAGATGATGATGATGAACTAACCAACATACTTAAATCTTCCATCTTCTTTGCCAAAATATTTGTAAGTACATCAAACTTTGCATTAATCATGTTGAATGGATCAAGGTCATACATTCCAGCAGCTTGCCTCTCTTAAGTTAGAGCTGGTCCTCTTGGACTACTAAAAATATGAGTATTCTTTGCAATTTTCTCCAATAGCTTATAAGCTTCATCTTCTTGCTTCATAATAAATTCTTCTCCTGTTTAAGCATCAATAATCCCTCTAATTGCAAGAGTAACATTGGTGTATAAATTCTAGTTTATCATCCATTTTAGAATGGCATGATATGGACATTGTCTCTCTAATTCCTTCCATCTCATCCATGATTCATAGAGAGTTTCATCTTCTCTTAGTCTGAAAGCTGTCATTTGATTCCTCAATTCATGAGTTTTTCCAGGTGGACAATATTGTGCAAGAAATGCATCAGTGAGTTGCTCCCAATTTGTAATGGAGTTGTGAGGTAAAGAATCAAGCCAATCCAATGCTCTATCCTTCAAACAGAATGGGAATAGCTTCAATCTTGCTGCATTATCAAATACTCCAGGTTGTTTTGCATATCACAAATCATAGCAAACTTCTTTAGATGTGTGTATGGATTTTCTGAAGGATGTCCCCCAAATTGGGAATTTTGAATCATTTGAAGAACCCCAAATCCATCTTGTGGCTATTTGCATCAATTCTTGGTCTTGCTATACTCTCTCCCAAGTCATCAAAATGAGGAAATGCATGATCCATCATACTTCCCCTAGGCACATTAGCATTTACAACCTCTTCACCTTAGGCTGCATTTTCATTGTTTCGATCATTTCCAGCATTACCACCACCAATTTTAATTCTTTCATCAGCCATGTCTACTTCAATTTCAGTTGCTCTCAAGGCTTCTTTCCTTTTTCTGGTTTCTTTCTTATTGGCTCTACAAAATTTCTCAATTTCAGGATTAAACAATAAGGATGTGTCACTTGTGCTTCTAGCTCTTCTCATAAAAGATTATGAGTACCTAAAAAGAACAAACAAATATAAAAAATAAAAAGATAACAAAAGAAAAAAACTATAAACAACTAAAATAATCAAGAATTCAATCTTAAACAAATAACTCTCCGGCAATGGCGCCAAAAACTTGATAGTGGTGAGTATTCTCGCCTGTCACGTGGGCGACCCGGGTTCGACCCTAGCAACGGTGCCAAAAACTTGATATGACCTAACCATAAGTGCACGGGTCGTACAAGTAATATAAAAAGGATATCATTCCCACGAGAAGTTGTGTTCATGATTGAATTTTTGATATAAAAATTGACTAATTTGAACTATTTTTGAAATTAAAGTAGTAAATTGATAGATATTGAAGTGTGAAATCTATATATGCAAAATTAATAATATATTCAACAATGTAATAATTCAACTAAATTTGCGTCAAATTAAAATAAGCAAATTGAAATATGGCAAGATTAAAAATGGCAAGCAATTAAATTCGATTAGAAATTAACAATGATAAAAGGGGCGATTCCGGAGTTTGGGAGTTCATATTCAAGCTATTTTGAGATTTTTAAATTGGTTATCCAATCTTATGGAATTTACGGTTTTAAGGGGATTAATCCTTAAATCCTTTGAATACTCTTTCGAGTAAGACAAAGAGTGCCTTAATCAATCTAATTCTACTTTCGTGGAGTTAATATTAATCAAGACCCATTAAGTTCCTTAATATTACTGTAAATCCTCTTAATCCTTAGTCTATTTCTAGATCTAAATTAATTAAGTCCAATTTCTTGATTATTTATCATAAGGTTTTCTCTTTTCGGTGCTTCAACCATGGATTAAGAATAATACTTAATGGGATCCTATACTAAGCATATCATTGAGCACACAATAAATGAATAAAACTTTATTAAAACCACAAAATTTGGATTACCCAATCAAAATCCATAAAATATCTCAAATATTACATCCCAACTCCAGAATCTAATGAAAACTACTCACTATCCATAATATTTACAAGAAATTCTGAGTTAATATGGAAATAAAACTTGAGTTTATGCTAAGAACAAAGAATAAGTAACTATATAACTTATGCATTAGCCCAAATAATCATTAGCCCAAATAATCATGAACAAACCATTTATTCATTAATCATTAGCCCAAATAATCGCTTCATTCATAGTTTAGTACTCAAACGGCAAATCCTATTGGGAACGATACTTGATTCATCACTTTATTATTTGAGATGACCCCGTATACTTGTGGATTCACACCACCAATTAACCAAATATCATCTGAGAGATGGCTTTAATGTTGATGGTGCACCACATATTTATCTCATTCACCACATCTCCTCCCATCCACCCATGTATGGAAACAAATTGAGGGAAAAAAAAGATAAAATTTAAGAGGAATTTTCAATAACGGACTCCCATTCATGAAATCAATCGTACAAATTCAGATAATCACATGCTATACGCAGGAAACAATAGAAAAACTTGAAATGAAGTTGAAACTAGAAAACTGCAGTCTTCCGGCGATCACTAATTGGTACGAGAAATGAGATGCCGTTCCTTAACAGGATAGTACAATCAGTTAAAGGCACTAATGATGCTCCAAATACTATATAGCCCACAAATATTTACCCCAATGCCAATCAGTGATTATTTTAAATATATAGATTACAGTTTCAGAAATTTCCATAACGTAAAGAACCGAAAAGGCTACAAGCATACAATCATCTGCTACCCAACTGAGCAAAGTAAAGAAAACGTACAATTCAGCAGAGATATACTCGATTCTCTTGCGGACATTAGCATTAGCCTCTGCCAAGTCTTGTTTCACTACTACTGGACCAATCAACTTGTAAACATTTGCACCTTCTTTTAATAAATCTAACTCCAGCTAACCAGACCAAATCAATCAGACAATACAACTTACTATTAGCCAACTAATAACGGTAACATTCATCAGAATCCCTATACACACAGAGAAAGAGATCTTAAGAACGAGATCGTTCTCACCTAACTTGACCGTGTACTTCTTGCTGAATTGGTGATTCTTTGCAATATCTACATTTAATTTGGACACCATGTTAGGGTTGTCCTTCAAACATTGAACACTTGTGTATCGATGAAATGGTGAAGAAGGAATTAGAAAAACTTGCCCTTTTGGAGTTTGCTGAGATCATTGGCTTTGTTCTCAAGATCGCGCTGTAGTTTCTCGAATAGCCGTCGAAGACGCCATTGCTTTTCCCTTCCTGCTGATGCTGCCTTCTTGCTCGATTCAATTCAATTGCATATAGAACCTGAAATCTGATTTCAACACCGGTACTTCTTCCGCCCAAGAGATGACCGACAAGTACACGACCTGTCGTTGGATGACAATACTTATGGTCGTAAGTCGTTAGTCCCGCTAGAAAAATACTTGACTCGACCTGTCGTTTGACGAGCCAAGTCAAGTAGCATCTTGCTCGCGGTTAAAAAAAAAAAGGCTCCAATAAAACAAGCTAATTAAAGTTTGAACGAATTACATTATTATAACATTATTAAAATTGAGTTCTAAAAATGTATTTATAAAAGAGTGCCACTTAATTTAATAAAATGTTTAAAAAATTATTACGTATAAAATAAAATGTATTGATTAAAATTTTAGAAAAATGTATCAAATTAATTTTCATTAATGGAATGATAGACAATATAAAATTTCTAAGTACCTGTTTAATAAAATTAAAATTTAAAAGATACGTAATTATAGAATACTTTTTAAAAATTATTACTTTTTTTAAAATTATCTAAATAAAAAAAAATTGTTTTAATGTCACTACTGAGACAAACGAAGCTTGATTCAAACGATTTGAATCTACTTATTAAAACATTACAATTATATATATATACATATCACAATATTGTATATAAGTAAATATCTCAAATATAATAAATAATAAGATATAAATATATTATGAATGGATAATTTATTTCATTCATATAATATAATCGATATAATAAGATTAGTCGATAATTTTTACATAATTTGTAGGCAAATGAAAAACCTGCAAGAAATAATGAAATTAATAATTACTGTGTCAATAATTAATCATATATTCAATAGTGATCAACTAGTCACTCTTCTAAAGAGTATTAATAATGCAAATAAATATATAAATAGTTAGAGTCATCATATCTCTAAACTTACATAAATAAAAATAAATATTAAATAAATAAATATTATTCTGTTTAGACCCTAAAAAATACATTTTACCACGAATATATATGAATAACATTTTTTTAGTTTATTATTTTATTTGAGCTTAATTTCATCCACCAATCATCAACTCATGAGGGTAAATTTCAATTTATATAATAAAAGTATTTAAATTTTAATATAATAATATTTAAAGTCTCTATAGCCAGTTTCTGTTGAGTACTTTGCTCATAAGCTAATTTAAATATACCTAAATAGAATAAAAAAATAAATAATGAAGGATTTGATTTGTCTAAAATTAATATATATATATATATATAGTGAAATAATTATCAATAATATTTCAAATACAATTAGATATATTGATTTCTTCATGTAACAGATATAGATATATTTTTTAATTATATCTAATTTAACTAGATATGCATAAATAAATTTGTCGTTAGAATATCAATAAAATTTAGTTAAAGGGACTTTGATGATATTTAATTAAAATTTAAGTGTTCTCACTATATAAATTGAAATTGATGAGTTAAGATGAAATAACTTAAAATTTGAGGAAAATGGGTGAAATTAAGCGTTTTATTTTTAACCTCCAAATGTGAAAGCAAATGAACAGCTTTTGACGAAGTGGGATTTTTGGGCACATCTTTTAATTAAAACATTATTCAAACGTTAAAGGTGCCCCTAAAACATGGGTATGTGTTTCCATAAACATTACGCAAACATCTGTTGTGGAAATTTTAATTATCATCCATCGTTTAATTTTTCAATCGTATATAGTTTTTCTTTAATTTATGTTAATTATATCTAAGTTTAAGAAATTAAAGTTGTTTTATTACTCACTGAACAGAAAATAGAAAAATAAAAAAGCAGAGCTTCAAGAAAATATTATTTGTTCAGTCAATAAAATAAAAAAAAAAAACTTGAAGAAGAACATGATGTTGTGATTAACTAATAGCTAACTAATTAGTTTTGAGGATGATAATGGATTAAATATTCTTGAATATTGATTCAATGAGTTTGAGTATTATAATTATATTTAAATTTAAAAAATAACATTCACTTTAAGCTTAAATTTTATACATTGATTATTTATTATATGAATTTATTTATATAAATAACTATTTAAATATAAATTTATTTTTAATAATATTTTTAAATTTTATATTTTTTTAATAAAAATATTTGTATATAAATTAATAATTAAAATATATAAAATTATAAAAGTTCAAATGATATTTGAGTAATAATTAAATTTAAGATGAATATGAGTAGTTAAAGATTAATTTTAATAAAGTTTGAAATGAATTAAGTATTAGACTTATTAATCAATTTTAAATTTGAGTAATATAATTTTTATGAATATTTTACTCATTCCTATTCTTATTTAGTCTTAATGTAAAATTAAAGATAATCCAACTAAACTCAATAAATTATAATTACATAGCACAGTGTCTATAGCACCCTTATAACAATTAAAGAGTTCAATAAAAAGTAATTATTTATATTTATATATCAAAATTTTGTTAGAAAAATTTCTATTCATATATATTAAAATATATTTAAGAATTTAGTTTAACTTGTAAAATTAATTTATATAATTTAAATTTATAAACATTTAAAAGTTTAAGTATTTATGTATTTAATTAAAGTATTTAAAATTGACTAATAAACAGTTGATATATATAGTAAGAAAATATTATAAGTACATTTGTTATTAAAATAATAAAAAAAAATATTAAATGAGATTTATAATAAAATTTTAAAAATTAGTGTGAATAATATAGTAAAATAGTTAATCAAACTAATTTATAAACATAAAACTTATAAATATCAAAATAAAAAGTTGAGTCTTTTCAATTTTTTTTTAACTTATAAAATTAATTTATAAATTTAAAAATTATTATAAATAAATAAGTTAATATATTTTTAGAGCTTATAAACTGATCAAACCAGCTTATAAGTTAAAATAAACATTCTCTTTATCATTTTAATCTTTCAAAAAATCCATAAATACCAACATTTATTATTTAAAATTTAAATTATTAGATAATATCATTAAATTTTTCATATTTTTTTATTAATTTAAAAAATTTTAGTGACTTTCCATTCATTATTTCATTATTATAGCTTAAATATCTCATTGTTAAAATTTCATCATACTCAAAAATAATTTGAATAAGCTTTATTAATTTTAAGCCATCAATGTATTTTAAGTTCAAAATTTTATAATATTAAATATATATTATATTTTTAAATTAACAACTATTTTAATTAATTTTTTAAGTGAATTTTGTCTAAATACATTTTATTTTCAATTTTTATTTATTTTATTCATATACATTATATATTTTAATTGGACTTTTTATTTGATGAAAAAAAAAAATTTTAACCCTCTAATTTAACTACTATATGTACTTCCAATTCAAATAATTATTTTTATATACTATAATTAAATTTCATTTTCATATAATCCTTAAGAGTGAAAGAATTTTTTTTTTTAAATATTACTAATACATTTGTATTTATAATTATCAAACCTTAAAATCGTGATTTTGCTTTTTGGGGTTGGATTTTTTTTTGGGAGCGTGGTGTAATGGGTTTGTAACTTGAAAGATGTATTGTGGGGAGGGGTGGACCAAGAAATCGCCAAATCGATCAACCGATTAATCTGAATAAATTTAAATTAAAATTAATAATTTTATATATTTAAATATTAATTATAATTTAAAAATAAATACAAATAAAATTTTCAATTTTGAGTTGACATAGTAAAAATTGAATGCAATCAAACCTAAATCGATATATATATATATATATATATATATATATATATATATATATATATATATATATATATATATATATATATATATATATATATATGAGAAATATATGAATAATTTTATTTATTTTTTATTTTTATTAAATAATATATTTTAATTAATATTTATTTTTTAATTAATATATAATATATATATATAAATTTAATAAGAGTTAAATTATAAAAATTTAAAAAATATTAAAACAAATAAAAATCAATCAAATTCAACTTATGTGAAAATTGAATACATATAATTTTTTAATTTTATTTATTAATTTTAATTTAAATACTATTAAAATTGAGTTTTTCAATTTGAATTGACAAAATATATTTACCCCGTTCAAATTGACTCATGTACCGCCCTAACTGTGGAATGGAACACTGTTGGCTGGCGAAATGCCTTTCATCCGGCGGTGTGCTGGCCGCTCCAGAGACCACGATTCTCGAAACACGGACTTGGTTTTTTTTTTTTTTTTTTGCAATATTTTTAATCATAATATAGTAACTTATATTAATTAGTGCAATAATAATATACTTCATTTCATGCATAAAAATTAACGAATTTAATTGGATTCAACTACAATTTTTATTTGAGACATTTAATTATATTATATATAAATATATTTTTTTTTCACTATACCATCTAAAAGGATATAATTAAAACTATGACATTTTATAGTATAATAATTAAATAAGTGATAAACAAATAAATAATACAATCAATCTAATATTAATAGAAAAAAAATCAGATGCCTCCAAAATTTTTTTTTTTTCATTTGCTATGGATAATAAAGTCCCACAATATATATATATTAAAAAAGCTGGAACTCAAGTTAAAAAAAAAAAAAAACTCAGAGATTAAAAAGAAAAAATAATAGAGCTGGAATCTTGCATAACAAAAGGACACTCTGTGACTTCTCCGTTTCCTCTCTGCAAACCCACGCTCAGAGAGAGAGAGAGAGACAGACAGAGAGAGAGCTTGGCCAAGAAGTAAACATGGTTCAAAGCTCAACAGGAAGAAACTGGTTCGCTTCGTCTATTATTCTCTTCTTCGCTCTGTTTGCTAGTGCTATACTAGGAGAAGATGGTAAGTTAATTTCTTCTGCTTCTTTTAGTTGCATGCCATTTTTCCTAATTTCCATTATTCTATCTTTCAATCTCATACAGCTACCAGAGATTTCGTTTTTTCTGTTCTTGTTAGTAGATGCACTTTTTTCTCTTAGTGCCACTTTCTTTTCTTGCATAGCTGTATGTGGGTCATCACCATTTCTGAGATCTGTGAACTCGCTTGTGATTCAATGTGGGTTTCCTTGCGTAAGTAAATTTTTTGGTGGGCTATTGAGATGGGATCATTTCTCATTTATGGGATTTATGGATCACAGTAAAGTCTGTAGCTTTTTTCCAGTAATAGATCAGGCATATTGCTAGTAAAATGGGAGTTGAATGATTTTCCGATAGCTTTTTGGAGGACTTTAATGCCAGGGCCGGTCTCTATTTGGTAAATTGATAGGCCAATAGAGAGGAATCAATTCCCGATGTGACACGATAATGTAAATGCATTCTATCTTTAATTAGAAGCTTTAAATTCTAGTGAAGCATTCCAGAACTGCCATTCTTCTTTTGGTGAAGCTTTCACTGCTTGCACAAAATGACCAAGGATTAGTTCTGCCCATTCTACTATTTTTTAGGAAAGTTGCACTTGCACAACTGGTTAATTATATATTTTTATTTTTAATAACTGGATTGATTATTCGACTAATCGCTGCTTTAATCATGATTTGCAATGATTATGTTCTTGTAGACTATAATACTGTAGGCCCCACCTATCAATGAGGGTGTCTTGCATATGTTTTTATGCTTTAGATCAGCTTGGGAACCTTTTCTTTTTCGTTTACTGTGGAATGCAGAGAGCCCTCTTCAACCTTTAGCATAACCCATCTGGATTCCGCATTACTGTTTTAAGTATTAAATATATAGTGGTTCGGCCCCTTTGTGTTTGTCAAATTTATAGCATTGAATTTGTGAGTTATCAGTCACCCTGGTGGTAGGGACAGCAGTGTCTCCATTGCGTATATCGTAGGACAACACTGTGACAGCGTCTATGTTCTTATTTGTCAATCAACCATTCCCTCTAATAATTGAGGAATTAATCAGAAAAATCATAACATTAGGTTATAGTAATATGTTCATTTTCATTTTTAAACCTTTATTTATCTTCTAAATCATGCCAAAAAATCATCATTAATGTAGCATGAAAATTGATTTATGTAATAAAAAAGAAAGAAGAAGAGAAAAGAGTGGTCTTTAAGTGGGTCTTTGTTATGACACTGGGGGTCCCAATCAATTTGGCTATTCCCACATTATAAGCATTTTGGCGCCCATTGTATGTGTTTTTTACTTTAGTTGGCAAAACGATAAGGGTGCTTTCCATAAAGCCTCATTGATATTTTCCGTTTTTCGCTGTCTTTTTGGTGTATCGTCCCATTCTCCCACTCTCCAGCTGTAGAGTGTCGGTGAAAAGGACGACTGTGAAAATATGGACTTTTGTTCTCGTAACTAAAAAACAAAGGAAAAATCAGTCAAAGTAGAGAGGTTCTATGAGTTGGAAATATGGGCCAAAACGGTGCGGTTGGGCCGATGCGCTCATCGAGGCTGTTCGGTCCAAATTTGATTGCATGTAGTCTTTACTAAACTTTAAGTCTTATGATATTATTATCTTTGAATTTTAATTTGAAGCACATTATTTTTTTTTTTAATATGAGAGTCAATTTGCAGCGTATGGCACTCTTAACTGAATTTTTAAAATTTTTTTAATTGCGCCATCGGCCAAAAGACGACTGTTTCTTGCCATGCAAAATATCTTTGATGATGAAACTTAATTGGGCCTGTCCCACCTTTTCATTCACTAAACAATTGTACGTGGCCGATTGCAGGACTGGTGACCAACGGTGATTTTGAAACGGCACCATCCAACGGTTTCCCTAGCGGCGCTTTAGCGGATGGGCCCAACGAAATCCCCAGCTGGAAAGTAAGCGGCGCCGTAGAGCTCGTATCTTCGGGGCAAAAACAGGGTGGGATGATCCTCATTGTACCCGGTGGTACACATGCAGTGAGATTGGGCAACGACGCAGAGATAAGCCAAGAGTTGACGGTGGAGAAAGGGTCTATTTACTCGGTGACGTTCAGTGCGGCTCGCACGTGCGCTCAGCTGGAGTCGCTAAACATCTCAGTGCCACCTGCATCACAGACCATAGACTTGCAAACATTGTATAATGTGCAAGGGTGGGACCCATACGCGTGGGCTTTTGAAGCAGAGGAGGATAAGGTGAATTTGGTTTTTAGGAATTTGGGCATGGAGGATGACCCCGCTTGTGGGCCCATTATTGATGACATTGCCATCAAAAAGCTTTTGGCTCCCGATAAACCCAAAGGTATAGTTTCTCTTTCTTTTGATCTTTGACGATCGCGAGTTCTCTTTCTAAACGGGTGGGTCCCAAGTTACTGGTCTGCTTGATGCTTTTTTGACCGTTAGATTTAGGAGCATAGCCATCCAATGATTGGAGTCACTCATTTGTCAAGTTAATTTCACTCATAATCTTCAAGTATTTATATTAATATTATCCCTTAATTTTAATTTATATTATAAAAATTCTTAAATTTAAATTTAAATATCATTAAAATTTTTGTAACTTATAATTAAATTTATTAATCATTCTCTGACTTAAATAACTTTATAGTAGCCGTTGTTCAACTTTATAATTAATTTAAAATTTTTATTTATTTTTAATTTATTTAAATAAAAGCATATTTTTAGAAATAATTTAATGTTTTTTATAAATATTTATAATTAATTAATTGTTTAATTTTTCATGTAAAAATGTTATTTTTATATTTTTTTTATTCAATTTTAGGTAAAAATTTATGTCTAACATATCTTAATTCCTTTCATTTATTTTAATGTAAGAAAAAAAAATTAATAGCATGTAATTATCTTACTTTATTTTGAAAATATTTAACCCCTAATTAAGTATTAATGATTTAGTTTTTTTTAATATAAGTTATGTCTTTATTTGTTAAATTAGCAAAATAACATATTCAATCTTTTAATTATTATTTAGTACATTTTATATTAAAATTTTTTATATATTAAATTAAAGTTTAAAGATTTTTGTGAGGTAAATTAAAGTTAGGAGGTGTGTGTAGTATATTTATTGAAATTGAGAGATAATGAGTGAAATTTAACTATAAATTAATTTGAAAAACCTATAATAATAGGTTATAGAAATTTTAATGATATTCAAATTGAAGAGATTTTTATTATACAAATTAAAATTAAGGGTTATTATTGATAGAACTAACTAAGTTGAGAGACTGAAATTAACCCCTCATTTGTCAAATAGAGTCTTGTTACTTTGACCATGTGGTGAGAATCCGGAGCCTGCCACTTGATTATTTGATGAGAAGAATTTCGATTAAGCTAAGATTAGAGGTATAAATTATTATCAGTAGATTATAAAACATTATATCATAATAACACCGAAGCCATGTCTAGAGCTCCAAACTTTTGAAACCCTAACTAGGATTTCTCTTTATCTTATCAATTTCTATTTGCTATGTTTTCCTTCAGACGATGCAGTACTAAACGGTGACTTTGAGGAAGGTCCGTGGATGTTTAGAAACGTTTCACTAGGGGTGTTACTACCCACCAACCTGGATGAGGAAATAACTTCTTTACCTGGTTGGACTGTCGAATCCAACAGGGCTGTTCGCTACATCGACTCCTACCACTTCTCAGTTCCAGGAGGCAAACGCGCCATTGAATTGCTCTCAGGAAAAGAAGGCATAATTTCCCAAATGGTTGAAACAACGCCAAACAAGGCGTACACCATGACAGTATCACTGGGCCATGCTGGGGACAAATGCAAGCAGCCCATGGCAATTATGGCCTTCGCTGGAGATCAGGCCCAAAACGTCCATTATACTCCCAATTCTAATTCCACCTTTCAAACTGCTAATTTGAACTTCACTGCCAAGGCCGATAGAACCAGGATTGCATTCTACAGTGTTTACTACAATACCAGGACAGATGATATGAGCTCCCTATGTGGGCCCGTGGTGGATGACGTTCGGGTTTGCATTTCGGGTGCGAGGAGGATTGGTTCTGGCGGGGTCGGGCTTGCGTTTTGGGTGTTTGTTTTGGTTTTGGTTTTAGTTTAGAGGTTGGTTTGGTAGGATAATGTGTTTTACGTATGCTATCTTGTGAGCTTTACTTTAGAGTTTTGGTATTAGAAATGAGAATGTTCTGTTATCTTTCTATCTTAAATTGCAATTAATCAAAAGATCTGTAAATTATTTATTTACTTTTTCTTTTCTTTAACAATAATTAGAAACACTGTGCTAATGAAATGTGCATCATCGTGTGTCACCAAGCAATCATTTACTTTGGTAGCTTATTGAGAATATTAAAAGATAATGGATTGCTAGAATTTAATTTGGATCTTAATTTAATTGCCATATGATGGATAAGCGGCTTATTAGCCTAACAGCACACAAGTATTGACTTGTTACGTTAATATCGTTTTTGTAATGTTTATACATAAAGGGAAAGGACTTGATGCGGGTTCTATCAGAAAAAGCTAAAAAATCCAGAAACTGTGTTTGAATATGATGCGTCGTCGTTTTAGCGAGCTTGAAAGAGCAAAGCGCACAACTCTTCCCAAGCGGCGAAATTTTAAAATATTCAAGATTTCAACGCAAAATTAATTGACCAAAAGGTCCCTTCTGGTTACGCTTTCCTATAAAATGCTTTAAGGACAAAGGGACTAGAGAGCAGGAGAAGAAGGGCGGAAGGGTTCTGTTCTTCCAATTTTTTCCACATTTCCCGATTAAACGCTTCCCTTTCTTCCTCCTCCAACTCCTCTGATGGAGGGTGAAACGGGGCCCAACGCAGTTGCTGCCGCCGACACCGCCATCGTTTCCACCGTGGCATCTCCGCCCCTTCATTCCGATTTCATTCCCGTTGGATCTCCCGATGACACGCTGCCTGAGCCTGAGGTTCATGCTTTGCCGTCTGATGAGGATCACGACCATGAAGACGACGCCGATGTAGAACGCGATCAAGTTCAAGATCACCCGTCTGGGTCCGCGGATCAAACCGAAGACCTCAAGCAGAGGATCATTAAACAGGTGAGCCCTTTATTTTGTGTTCTTATTTATCGTAGTTATTGATTTGGACTTGCGGTGTTTAATTAGTTAGTTTCGAGTGACCCAGAAACTTTTATCGCTTTCGAAAGCTCGTTTCTTTTCGGGCGGGAGTATTCTTAGCTGCCTAATTGAACGATGCCTTAAAAATGATGTATTGGATTGATGAGTCTTTCTTTGCGTAACCTTGAAATTCGTTATCGTGTTTGGTTGCTGAGGAATGCATTGAAGTGTAAGCATGGGGATTTCCTTGTATTCTTCCAACTTTTTATTTATCTTTTTTTGTTCATTTGAAAACAAAAATAATTTGTTCATAATGACATGAAATTCATTTCTCCTTGTTTGGAAACTATAATTTTAGAAGAATGATTCAATTCAATTGATTTCTTTTTGGTAAAGAATTTAATTCTTTTGAACTTTAAAAAAATTGATTTTAAAAGAAATAGAAATCATGACTTAATTGAATTTTTTTTTCTTGCAAATGATTCATTCAATGGAAGCCTTTTATGTATTTATGTATATGTATGACTTGCGATTCATGCTGAGATGAATTTGTCTACCACCTTGCGAGGAGATCATGGGTCATTATAATGTAGTTCTCTCTTGGTTTTGTAGGTGGAATACTACTTTAGCGATGAAAATTTGCTCACAGACAAACATATGTTAGGTTTGATCAAGAAGAACAAGGAAGGGTTTGGTGAGTAACTTTTATATGGCTCTTTTATATGCTAGATAAATTAAATAGGTTTGATAAATTGAATTTTTTTCTTGCAAATGATTAATTCAAAGGAAGCCTTTATGTATTTGTGTATGACTCGCAATTCATACTGAGTTGAATTTGTCTACCACCTTGTGAGGAGATCATGGGTCATTATAATGAAGTTCTCTCATGGTTTTGTAGGTGGAATACTACTTTAGCGATGAAAATTTGCCCACAGACAAACATATGTTAGGTTTGATGCATAACTTTTATATCCAGGATAGCAGTAGAATAAACTATTTATACCTTTGTTTGCTTCGAATGTATGGAACTTAATTTACCAAAAGGATCCCTGCAGTTTGCAAGTCCTATTATGGATGTTACTTGGTTGGGTAGAGGTTTTTGAGTTAGTTTTTTGCTTAAAAGTTAGCAATTTCGATACTTCTTATCTGCTAAGGACACCAATGTGTTGGCCTGTCTCAGTTGTGCTGAACTGATGGAGTTGCTCTGAATGACTTTGCAACCTACTTGCATTTGGTTCATTCTCTATGCTTAAATATATCTTCTTGTGCTGTTTAGCTTGTATTAATTATGTTTGTTCTTTAAGAACCCTAGCACTATAATGGAAAATGCAATTGAATTGTTATTAGCATATTGTGGTGTTTGAAAAAAGCCTCTGGTTCTATCCTATACATGTTATGAAGAAAGTCTTCCTTATTCCAATTTTGATATGCTAGCTGATATAAATAAATATATTGCAGGTGGATACAGTGGCCAGCTTTTATGTTTAGCATACTTGTTGACTATTTTTCATTTTGGGCAATGTGGGACATAATGTTTTTTACTTATCCTATAAGTTAGCAGTGTCTGAACAATTTTTTTATGAAAAAAAAAAAACAAATTGGACCTATATTTTTATGATTCATGCTCTTGATTCAAAGCAGCTTTTCACAGTTTCTTTGTATGTATTTATTCTAGACTACTTAGTTTTCAAATTTATCTTGGGTATTTTCTTGCAGTTCCTATCCAAATTATTGCTTCCTTCAGGAAATTGAAGAAGCTTGCTCGGAATCGGGACCTTTCGTATATTGTTGCTGCACTCAGAGAGTCTTCCTCTTTGGTAAGTATCTTAATTGGTCACTCTCTTTTGTGATGATGTCATGGCAACTGGAATTATTACATGGGTCCAATTCCATTAATATGATTGCAACAATCTACAGGTTGTGAGCTCAGATGGAAAGAGGGTGAAGCGTCATCATCCTTTTCCATTTGCTGAGGTTAAGGATCCAAAGGTATTTTTACTTAAAGGACTAGATATTTCCCCCATATGTTGAACATGTTATTTGCAGAAACTTTTGAACATATATATTGTGGACCCTAGTTATGCTCTGTTCTGGTTGAGAATCTTCCAGAGGATCACTCAGTATTGAACATCCAACGAATATTTGGTGAAGCTGGGAAGTATGATTTTTATTTCATGCTTCTTCTTCTTCTTCTTCTTCTTTTTCAAGTCACATTCTCGTCCAGTTTGCTGTTATGCTAATTTTTCAAAATTTTAGGATAAAAAATATTTCCATTCGTGATCCACATGCTGTGGAAGAATCAAAAAAACGAAGCAAAGCAGATATTCTAATCAGTAGCAAGGTATTATATTAAACTCTGCAAGTTACATGCTTCTTTGTTCTAAGAATTTTTTCTGATGATTCTTTTTGAGGCAAAACTTTAACTCATCCAAAAACAAGCTGGATTAATCGAAATGTGTAGTTTGTTGTTTGGTGGTTGAGGTTTGGATGATCTTGTGGCTAAATTACTTTCACAGAGCAGATACCAGCATATGTAATGGTTCAATGTTTTTCTTTTTTCTTGGATCTGGGCACCCCCTCCCCTTCTCCCTTCTTTTTCCATCTCTTTTGGGGGGTTGGTTGGTTTTTTGACATTATGTAGTTGTTTTGAAGTTCTGAGGATTTAACCCAAAATCGTTTAGAGTGGAGAAAGAGAATCCATATAGCCGACCCCAAATTTTTGGGATAAAGGCTTAGTTGAGTTGTAGTTGTTTTGATGTACTTACTATTAATCCAGTTCTCTGATTTCTTTATGTAGTTACACGCTGTTGTTGAGTACGACACTGTTGAGGCTGCAGAGAAAGCTGTGAGTATCAACTTCTGCATTGAAGAATATTGCATTGTTAGTGAATGTTTAATCATTTAAAGTTGGTAACTTTTGGCAATGGGATCAGGTGGCTACATTAAATAATGAACAGGACTGGAGAAATGGCATGCGAGTTAAGCTTCTTAAGCGAATGGTGAGTTTTTTTTTTTTTTTTTTTGTCTCTTCGACACTATTGGCGATAACAGGTATTGCTATTAATTATCTGGCTGTAGGGCAAGTATGGACAGAGAAAACAGGCCTGGAGGGATGCTGATGCTGAAAAGAATAGCACTAGCCGTCCATCTAATCAAACAGAAGATGAGAATCATCACTGTAGTGAGCACCATGACGATACACCTGATGAAGAGGTAAATGTTGCTTACATTTTGAGCTAAGTATTTGTCCATCATTTGATAGAAGATTTGTATAATATTTTTATCAGGTTCTTAATCCTACCTTCATTCTGCCGTTCACATCCTGATAAAAACTCTTTTGAAGTTTTACCATATAAATAAAACTAAAAAAATAAAAAGCTTTGGTAAGAGGTTTGCTGCATGATATTTCAGGATGGGGAGCATTTATCTAAGGAAAAGAATGGACAGAGAGTTCGAAATTGGGGACGACCGAGGAGGAACAAATATCGTGCCACTAATGGCTTGGGTATACAGACCAGCTAGTAAATATTTGCCTACACTGAGTGTGTGTTCACCACTACTATAGGATAGTGATGTACAAACACCCTTTGTGGCAATTTTTCTCCCTTTTTTTCTCTCTAACGTTGCATAATTAATATATTATATGTTTTCCACTCAGGTCATGGAACTACATCTGCAGCTCATGTTGTTGAACCATCGAAGCCACCTCCTGGCCCTAAAATGCCTGATGGAACCAGAGGTTTTACAATGGGAAGAGGCCGGCCTCCTGTACCTAATGAAAATTAGCAAATGGTAGGAGAAACTAAGTATGTAATGGCGTCTTTAATGGATTTATGTAGCAAGGGAAAATGGAAGTGTGGTGTTTGTACTTCTGCTTTGTTTTAACTGTATTGCATTCTGGTTTGGACATGAACAACAATTCAGCAGTACAATTACCATAAGCATGTTATTGTATTTACTTGTTAAATGTGTGTAAAAATGCGATCTTGATCTCTTTAAAGAATCAGAATTCAGATATGCGAATACGGTAAAGGAAATTTTGTCTTTTTGACGGCGGCTGCTTGAAAAATTTTTTTTCAGAAGGTACTTTTTTGAAATATCTTAATTAAAAATTAAAATTAATATCAACTTTAATATATTTCAGTTAAAATAATTTTTTTTTAAAATTAATTATTTGAAGTATTTTTTTTGTTAATCTCTCAATTTCATTGTGTTTTATGATGTGATTGTGAGTAGATAGGTACCATTTTAACCCTAGAATTTTGGTTTGATTTATTCATACTGTCCTGAATTGTTAATTCTATATTCCTGTGAAATTATAAAATAAAATAGTTATTTCATGTATGATAACTTGCATATAAAGTAAATAAAAGTAAATAAATATTTTAATAAATGTCATAAAATTAAAATTAAAATTATGTAAAAAATTATAATTTTAGAAAAGGGTTTAGTGTACTTTTTAAAAATTTGTAATTCTATATTATACAATGAAAATTATTAATTAAATTTTAAATTTTTTTTATCAATTCTACCCCTTTGTTAAGAAAATTATTATTTCTTTAATAGAGATGTTATGTAAGACACCTCGTAAGTATGACTTAGTTATAATTAACATAAAATAAAAAGAAAAAAGTGTATTTAATTCAATGCAAGTGCCTTATATTAATATATATTTGACAATTTACATTTAAGCAGTTATTTACTGTTGATAGATGAAACAAAAATATAGAATTAAAATATTTAAATAGACTAAAAACATATATTTTTTGATAGGAGCATATTATTTCAGTATGTTAATATAAAAAAGTATTTTATATTATTAAAGTTGCATTCTTATGTAGTACTTACATGCCGTTTTTATTAGTAAAAAAATAAATTTCTTAACGGAAATTTATAATTTAATTGATAATTTTCTTAGTATAGGGTAGCATTACAAAAATTTTAAAAATATAAGATTTTTTTTTACAATTATCCCTTTAAAAATTTCAATAATTACAATTATTTAAACGCTAGTTTCATTTTGATTTGCATTCCATATAAAAATTTCTTCTAATTAATTGCGAGCAAATAAGGTAAAGCAAGACCATTGGCTCCAAATTAATTTCATTTATTTTAATTGAAAGATTTATAAGGAAAATTAAAATATTTTTATAATCAATTCAATAAAATTTTCTCTCAACTTTTTGTTTAAACTACTCTCAAATCACCCTCCTATATTTTTTGGAATCATTTTAAACTGGAACTCGAATCGAAATCAACAGTTTAAAGATTGTCTCTCAAAATGATTTAGGGACTTTGGCCTTATTCGGTAATAACTTTTTAGATAATATTTTTGTGTTTTGATTATAATTAAAATGCTACATCTCTTATTTATATTATTCGATAGCATAGTCACTAATATTTAAAGGTTAAGATATTAATTCATAAAAAGCTATTCCTGCTAACTTTTAGAAGTTAGTAGAGCGTTTTAATTATAGTCAACAAAATTATATTACTATTTTTAAATTTAATAATTAATCTAACGATTATTTTTAACAATTAACGACTAATATCTAATAGTTAATAGCTACTAAAATAGCTAGCTAACAAATATTAAAATAGCTAATATTATCGAACAAGTCCTTTCAACTTTGAATAATTTAACATTTTAAAGTTGTTTTGTATAATTTTTAGATAAACCCAATAAATAAGGTCATCTGAGTAACTTGGTATTTCCTTTCAATGAAAATATCACACATATTTTCTATACTATTATAAATAGCAATATAATTAACCTTTTAGAAATGTGTATAATATTTCCACTCTCATCAAATTTGTTTAAAAAAATGTTTTGAATTGAATTAGAATTGATAATTCAAACTACCAATTCTGATTTAGTTCTGATCCAAGAGTTAGGAAGGATGCCTGCTCTCTATAGCCAGTTTGATTCTGATTGAGAAAAGTACAAAAAATTTTGCATAATTAGAAAGACTCTAATGTATAAAGAAAGAATTGTTGAGTTTTTAATTACAGTTAAAATTTGATCAAATTATTTAGATATATTTTTTTTTTACAAAAAGTTATAGGTATTATTTAATGGATATAGTTTTTACCACTGATACAAATTCCGTTGATTTAGATAAAATTGAAAAATAAATAAATAAAATTACAATAAAATCTAACTCCATCAAACTCACTTATTTTTGTCTAATAAAATTAATTTTATCTTTTAAAATTAAATTTTAAATATTTTTCATATATTAATAATTAAAAGAAAATAAGTTAAAATTAAATTTTAAATATTTATATTTTAAATTTTAACTATTTTATATATTTTAAATAAAATTATAAATTTTTAATTATGACATTTGTTAATTAATGATAGATACACGTGTCAAATTTTAATTAATAGTTTTAGGCTCTTTGTAACGCCCGGGGGACATCCAAATAATAAAACAATTTTAGGTGCATTGTTAATTTTTGTAAGAATTTAGTGACATAAATGAAAATTTAAAAAGTACACACATTCGCCTAGTAAAACCCTACTCCGCTTCTGTCATATAATCCCAGCCAATACAGAGCTTCTCGCTGCTCTCTGGTTCGCACTTCGTCATACGGCTTCTCCTAAACCTTTCCTTCGCTATCTCCTTCGCAATTTCATATCATCGCAGCCATGGTAAGCAATTCTCTCCGCTTCACTCCTTTAGCTTGTCCAATCGATCTCTATGTTTGCGTCGTTGATGGTGCAGTTTTTGGTTCTTACGTTGTTTTAAGAAACCATAAACATTTATATTATACTCATTCATTATAAGATCTAGAATTTCGTTGCTTTTTGTTTTTAGCAAGTAGATTATGTATTATTTCTAATAATCTTGTTAAGTGAAAATAAGGATAGTTAGTTTGGTAGGGTTTTAGAGAACATAATTGCGATCGATTTTCCATTTGGAAATTTTTTTTGCATGGTTTATAACGACGCATGGTCTCACTGTTAACTTGTATTCGGTGATTTATTTTTAATTTCTGGTGTGTAAATTGCAACAGAGTATGAGACTTGCATCGAGGAAAGCTATCCTTTCAAAAGAGCTGAAATTAAGAATTTCACAATTTGCCTCTTTGATTCATTAATAGCCTTTTCATGCAGAGTGACTTTCTTGCATTTGTGGTTTCTGTAAAATGAATTTTGTTTCTGAGGATTATTGCATGGATCCCTTGTATTTGGTATGTAAATATTAAATTTTGGTATCAATTATTCTTCGTATGCTCACTCTAGTTCCTGAACCAGCAGCAAGTTTTATTTCATGTCATTGGTTGCTGTTGGGTCTTCAAATAACCTCTATACGTGATCCTCATTCAATATTGACTTTGTTTGTTTTATTTGGCTTATACTAAGGTACTCTTTTAGTTGTAAGATATCCTGATTGTAACTCATGTTTTATACTGGGCATAAACCGTTTTATAGTCTAAAAAGAAGACTAGAGAGCCAAAGGAAGAGAATGTTACACTTGGACCTGCAGTAAGGGAGGGTGAGCATGTTTTTGGAGTGGCCCATATCTTTGCATCATTCAATGACACATTCATTGTAAGTATTAGTGATGTTCTTTCACTTTAGCTGGCAGTATTACTTGATTTTTTCTTGTAATTGAATGTGCATCATTGAGCTGCAGCATGTGACTGATCTCTCTGGAAGAGAAACCCTTGTTCGAATAACAGGTATATATTTTATGCAAGCACTTAAGTTTCTGTTCCTGACCTTTGCATTTTAAACAAATTTTTAGATGTTAACTTTTTTCCTCTCTTTGTTGTGTTGAAATTTGCTTTTTGGATTTACCTTTGCAATGTTCCTTTATCACTTTTGTTTATATCCATGTAAAGGGGAGGATTTTTGTGTCGTTTGACATGATCTTCTCTTTCAAAACAGGAGGCATGAAGGTGAAAGCTGACAGAGATGAGTCTTCACCGTATGCTGCCATGCTTGCAGCACAGGATGTCTCACAGAGATGCAAGGTTTTCTTCCTATTTACAAATGAGTGCTCATTTTCCGGTGATCTGATTTAGAATATAGAGTGGGTCATTTCTATTTCTGTTTTTGAGTGCCTATGCTTATGTAGTCAAAGGCCACTCAGGTACTTTCTATGTGCCAAACAAAGCACTGTGAAACTGCCAGGTGTAGCAGATAGCAACCTTGGTAAGGTCAGTCTAAAGGAGGCCTGACTGCCAACTGAATGCCTTTAGGTTTTACTTGGCAGTCTAGGTGAGTGCCTTATCTAATATAGGAGGTGCTTTAGGTGAATACCTTATTGTATTTAATGGTCCCTTGCTATAAGTTTACATTAAAGTCCTTCATTTTAAAGGCATCAGTGATTTTTGGAATAATTATGACATTTCTCAATTTTCAAATAAAGCCAAGGGTGCATCTATTTTTTGGTTGTGTACTGTTTAGTTCTATGTAAGATACTTTTCAGGCTTGGTGCTTGAGCAGGCCTTGATCATTCATACAGTCCAGCCTATATTAAGGAAAAGAGCATTTCTTTTTATTTGTTTCCTAGCATAGTTATTAAAGGCTCAAGGGGCACTAAGGCGCCAAGGAGTCCTAGAGCCTAGTTGCAAGGCGCAAGGCTCAGGCGCACGCCTGAGCGAGGTAAAGCGCAAAAGTAAAAAATTTTAAAAGTTCATAAAAATCAAATAAATGTTATGCTTTTCTTTTTTTTCCTTTGACATATATCTTGAATTGGGTTTGCTGGTTTGAGTTTAAGTGGTTGTCCTTTTTGTCAATGAAAGTGCTCGCTAAAGATAGAAATAAAGAAAGCATGCCTCTCTAGAATCTTGTGCCTAGAACAAAGGCGCACACCTAGGAGCATAAGGTGTTAGGGTTGGAGCCTGGTGAGCCTTGAGCCTGAAGCGTGCCTGAGGTGCGCCTTTAATAACTATGTTTTCTAGTAATATGTGACCCTCCCTGGGCCCTTTTTTCAAAAAGAGGTTCTGTCCCTCCCAACTGGGGATCATCTTTGTTATAGTATTTTTCTGTTAAATTTAATGTTGTCTCATATAGATATGCAGCTCAGTGAAGCCTTATAATATGGTGAATTGCATGAATATTTTGATAGCATTATTCCTGGAATAGTCTTTCAGATGTGAAAGCTTACCTTGCCTTTATTTTTTTTGCTAATTTGAATGCATTTGTTTGGTATCAAGTCTTACTGGTCATCACAGCACCACAATTTACATTTCCCATTCACTGCATTACTGCTTGACTTGTTTTTCAATATTATGAGGCAGGAACTTGGTATTACTGCTCTTCATATTAAGCTCCGTGCTACTGGCGGGAATAAAACAAAAACTCCCGGTCCAGGTGCACAGTCTGCTCTGCGTGCGCTTGCTCGTTCTGGAATGAAAATTGGTCGCATAGGTAAGGGCCTTATCCTATATTTGTACTCGTACTCGACATGGTGTTAAGATTTGCTATTAGTTTTTTCTGCAAAATCATCTGTGCTTATTGTTGGTCTTTCTTTTAAGATTTTGTTCCTTCTTGTATGTGGTAGGAACTAATCTTGTAATATATTGATTGTGGTAGGATTTGAAATCATGTTTCCATGTATTAAAAATGAATGTTTGCATACAACTCAACTCAACCTAACTCAACTAAGCCTTTATCCAAAAATTTATTGGAGTTGGCTATATGGATTCTTTTTCTCCGCTCTAAACTATTTTGGGTTAAATCCTCGGAAATGTGTAATGTTTTTAGGTCATGTTGTATTACGCTCCTCCAGGTCATTTTAGGTCTACTCCTTCTTTTCTTTCTATCCTCTAACCCAATGTGCTCTACTTGTCTAACTGGAGCCTCCGTATGTCTACGCTTCACATACCCAGATCACCTCAATCTCCCTTTTCTCAATTTATCCTTAATTAACACCACTCCTACCTTTTCTCTAATACTCTCATTATAGACTTTATTTAGTATAGTATGGCCACTCATCCACCTTAACATTCTTATCTCTGCAACTCTTATCTTAGACAATACAACTCTTTCATTGTCCAACACTCACTACAATATAACATGGCCAGTTATATGGCTGTACGGTAAAATTTTTCTTTCAACTTATTAGGAATGTCGCAATCACATAAAACTCTTGTGGCACATCTTCATTTCAATCATCCGACTTTAATCCCATGACTAACATCCTCCTCACATCCCCCATTTACTTGAATGATTGAGCCTAGATATTTAAATTGATTACTTTGGGGCAATACTACTCTATTCAAGTTAACTCCTTCTCTATCACCAGTTCGGCCTTCACTAAACTTACAGTGCATGTATTCTGTCTTCGTTCTACTTAACTTAAAGCCCTTTGACTCTAGAGTACTTCTCCAAAGCTCTAGCTTTCTATCGACTCCTTCTAGCGTCTCATCTATTAGAACTATATTATTCGCAAATATCATGTACCAAGGGATACTGTCTTGTATATGTTTCGTCAATTCATCTAGAACTAATGTAAAAAGGTAAGGGTTTACAGCTGAACCTTGGTATAATCCAAATGAGATAGTAAAATCTCTTGTGGCCCCTCCTACTGTGCGCACAATAGTAGTTGCTACTTCATACATATCTTTCAATACTTGTATGTACCTAATAGATATCCTCTTTTATTCTAACACTCTCCAAAAGACATTTCTTGGAACATTATCATAAGCCTTCTCTAAATTGATAAAAACTATGTGTAGATCTTTCTTCACATCTCTATATTTCTCCATTAAGCTTCTAATGAGAAATATCGCTTCCATAGTTGAACGACCGGGAGAGATAGAAGTGTCATGACATAGTCGGTGTTCCACAACTCTCTCCACAATTTTATAGTATATCTCATGAGTTTAATTCCCCTATAGTTTGAACAACTCTGTATGTCTCCTTTATTTTTAAAAATAGGTGCTAAAATTCTCCTCTTCCATTTATCAGGCATTTTCCTTAAGTTTAGAATCTTATTAAATAATTTAGTTAACCATGCGATTCCCATATCTCTTAAACACTTCCATACTTCAATTGGTATTTCATCGGATCCATAGGCTTTAAATACTTTCATTCTTTTAAGTATTTCCTTTACTTCTGAAGATCTAACCCTTCTAGTATAATTCTCATTCTTTTTTATTGCTCTGTTGTCTATATTCACGCTATTATCACTTTGACTATTATTAAAAAGATCATTAAAATAATTTCTCCATCTTTATTTAATGTTCTTATCTTTCAACAACGCTCTTCCTTTTTTGTTCTTAATGCACCTAACTTGATTGAGAACTTGACATTTCTTTTCTCTTCTCTTTATTAATCTATAAATATCTTTTTCCCCTTCTTTAGTTTTAAGTTTCTTATATAACTTTTCAAAGGCCTACGTTCTTGCTTGACTAATTGCCTTTTTTGCCTCTTTCTTTGCTATCTTGTACTGTTCATACGCTTCATTATTATCACAATTAGGTAATTTCTTATACCATTCCCTCTTTCTCTTCATTGCCTTTTGTACTGCCTCATTCTACCACCATCTCTCTTTTGAGGGTGGTCCATATACTCTAGACTCTTCAAGTACTTTTTTAGCTACTTCTCTAATCTTTGATGCCATCTAGATCCACATACCATTGGCCTCCACATCCAGCTTCCATGCTTCGGACTTGAGAAGCTCATTTTTGAACTTCACTTGCTTTACTCCTTTGAACTCTTACCACTTTGTTCGAGCTATAATAGTTCTTCTAGCCTTACTTGAATTGTTCCTAAACTTAACATCCAAGACCACTAACCGATGTGGACTTGTTAAAGCCTATCTCGGAATGACCTTGCAATCCTTGCATAGAGCTTTATTTGTCTTCTTGGTTAAGAGGAAGTCAATTTAGTTTCTATGTTGCTCACTTTTGAATGTCACTAAATGTGACTCCCTTTTTATAAAGTAGGTATTTGCTAGTATTAGGTCGTACGCCATAGCAAAATCCAGGATGTTTTTCTCCTCCTCATTTCGGCTACCGAAACCAAAACCTCTATGAATATTCTCATAACCTGCTTATTACTTTCTACATGTCCATTCAAATCTCCGCCGATGAAAACATTCTCTTTATTCGGTATCTTCCCAGAACCTTTGTTTACTCTCACTATCTAGTTCTATTTGTGGGGCATAAGCATTAACTAAATTTATTGTTTCCCCTTCTAGTACTAGCTTTACTAGTATAATTCAATCTCCTAAACTTTTCACAGCTATTATGGTATCTTTCAATGTCCTGTCTATGATTATGTCCACTCCGTTTTTATTCTCCTTTTTTCTGGTAAATCACAGTTTGTTTCCTGAGTTACCCACTTCCTTACTTTTCTCTCCTAAGTATTTAGTCTTCTGAATGCAAGCAATATTCACCATTCTCCTTTCCAAGTTATCCACAAGCTCCATTAATTTTCTTGCAAGTGATCCAACATTCCAAGTATCAACTCTGATCCTCTCCTATTCTGTTTCTTTCTAATTGATCTCCTTCTATGATATTTTCTGTTGTTCTCAATGCCTATCTTGTGTTCTGTTCCACTATCTGTTCTACTATCTGTCCTATAGACTAACTTTTTTACCCACACCCGTTCATAATGTGAGAACCTCTGCTCATTTAACACCACATACTGGGTGTCTGCATGGCGCGTAGCTTTTGGTGAACGCCCTACACCCTTGCATATTTCTAACTATACCCGGGCTCTGATGTAGTTCGTTGTAAGTAGAGGATGTCCTAACATTTAAATCATAAGAATCCATATCATAAGGTGTGACGAAATTTTTATGCTGGTTGTCACCTACCGCAACCCTCTTCTTTTATCCGGGCTTGGGACCAGCCAAGCACAATTGAATAAAATTCTGGATGTGGTTTTCTGATGAGAATTGGCTGCAAAATTTTTGTTGAATGGTTGAAATTTTTGTATTGATATTAATGGCATTATTGGCTTAAATTTTCTATCAAGTTTTGTTAAGGAAGCTTGTTCCTTGTGAAACATGGGAATGCTGATGTTGGTTTGTCATTTGGTTTATTGTTTCAGAAGACGTGACTCCAATTCCCACTGATAGCACTCGCAGAAAGGGTGGTAGAAGAGGTAGAAGACTGTGAGCTTGTGTTTTCCAGCTGTTGTGGTTGGTGTTTTTATTTTGGGATCGCAGCCGAAGATGCATTTCATTTTTGGAACTAAAATTGAGCTTATACCATATGATTTGCCAATGATTTATGAACTAATGTAGAAGAAAGATGTTACTGAATACCAGGAATTTTTGTATATCGCAATACGTTGCTTTGGGCTTTGGCTGCCTTTGCTTCATATGGATTCATATTATAATTCTTGTCGTTTTAACCATGACCATCTGTAGGTGATTTAGGTTCCATCTTATATTCTGCTCTGCTGTTTGCATGAGAATGGCCAGTAGTCCATTGCCATCGAAATTGTTGTAAATTTCAATTTTACATGCTCTCCAAAATAAGTGGTGTCATGATAAGAGGACATTGGGCTCGCCTGAAATGGAAGTATGCTGGCTCCTAGTTATAATAAATCCATTTTTTGCTTACATGGTAAAATAAATTTTTATTTTTAACTTAATGTAAAACAAAAAAAAAATTTCATTAAATAAAATTCTTAAGTTGGTTGAAAGTTGTTTAATTTTTTGCCTTTTTTTTTTCCCAACAAATCTATTCAACAGTGTGAATTTTGAAATTATTCTAAAATTATATATAATATAATTGGCAATACTGTATCAAGATTCATTTTGGAAATACGCAGGGAACAGCACTGTGTATACTTGAATCATAATGTTTCTTTTTTACCGTTATTTGAATTGAAACGATAAGACTTGAAAATGTAAATCGTTGCTCGTGTTCTGTATATTTTCCTTTTTTTTTTTTTATCAGAAAAAAATTCTCCTGAAAAAGAAATTAGCCGAAGCAATATAAGTAATTGAGCACCACTAACCATTTCTCCATTAGTCAAAATTAGGACTAAACCTAAAAGCAGTCTATTGTGGCAGAAAACCATGAGCTCGTGTAAAATGCTTAACGGTTGCAGCATAACTAAAGTAGAGATTCGAGAACATGGCTGTCATGGAAAACGCAATGCCAAATTACAAACTATATGACTTATCAGTAAAATAATAAAAACGAGTAATCAAATATCCACTCAGCAATTCCATGCTATTTGCTAAGCCTCTACTGTTTATGGGCATCAAGGATTCATATTGTTAGCAAGAAGGATATATGATTTTGATTTCCCAACTAATAAAACAGAACCTAATCCAACCTCATCATTTTAATAAAATGCATATCATAAACCCATTAAAACCATAATCATAATCATAGATTTATTGAATCCCACATTACACAACAACCGAACCCACAATCACTTCTCCTTCTCCTTCAGCTAAAACGCACACTGGAAACTAAACGACAATCACTTCTTCTCCTCCTCCTCTAGCTCAAAGGCAGACACTGGAAAAGTCCTCGATATCCCTGTTGGATTACCGAAAGTTATTTTCTTAGTATCGCCAGAGTCCACATAGATATCAGAGATCGTAACCCAAATCAGAAACTCCTTGCTCTTCACCCCAGTCAGCCTCCGCATCCGCCGGTCCTCCACGAACGCCGTCACCTCCTTATCGTACGACACGTTGCGTCCAATTGCACGGAATTTGTGCTCTTTCCTGTTCTTCTGCTTGAGCCAGACGAACCCAGTGGTGCGATTGTAGCCAACCTCAACGATGTCGTCAAGGGGCAGGAGGCCCATGGGGAGGCGGATCTCCTGGAGGAGGTCGAGGGACTTCTGCTTGCAGAGGGACTCGCCGTGGTAGATCTCCGCTCCTTCTCGGTGATTTGTTAATGGTTGAGACGTCATTTGGGTAACTGGAGTTTTCACTCGAAAATAGGGGTTATTTTTTTTCGCAAAGGAAAATAGGGGCTGAGCATTAGGTGGAAGGGAAAGCATATAAAAAGGGTGACTCTTGAAATGACTTAAATGTACTTTTCCTTCGCTTTCTTGCCTTGTGGGCAAGGGTGAGCATATTTCATTTTGGTTCCAATTAAAAAATTAAATAAAATTAAATTAATTTAATTTAATCGAATTAATTTTAAAATTTAATAAATTTAATTCGATTTTATATTATATAAATTTTAATTATTTTAGTTTGATTTAATTTTGAAGAAAAAAAATTAATTAAATCGAATCGAATTGAATAGTAATTTATATATTCAAATTGAATCAAATTGAACCAAATTGATTTTTGAATTGATTTATTTTATAAGAAATTTATGAATTATATTTAATTATATATATATTAATTATTTAATTTCATTGATTAATGATTATTAGGTTCAAATTAAAGTCAAAATTAGATCAAATAATTTGAAAATCAAGTTTAAATTAAAAATTAATTAAAAATCAAAACTGAACGATTTAAATCAAATTGAACTGAAATAAAGCGATTCGATTCGATTTGATTTTTTATCTATTTCGATTCGGTTCAGTTTCTAAAATATATAATTTAATTTTTATAATTTAATTCGGTTTGATTCGATTCAATTCAGTTCGAACCGAGTGCTCACCCCTACTCTTGGGGAGATTATCTGTGCCAACTCATTTATTTTACAAATGGAAATTTTTAACGTACACTAGATATATAAATTAATTTATGCACCTAATTAATAAAAAAAAATTAAAATCTCATATTTATATAAACTTCTTACATTTAAATGTGACACATGCCAATTTTGATAATTTTTTTGTGTAAGATAAACTCTCCTTTAGATAAAATTGAATTTGCTTATAAGACTCATCTATTTTTAATTTATTGTTTTGTTTTTATGATGTGAAAAAAGAGACTAATTTTTTAATGTAAATTTTATTAAGTTCATCACTAATGAAACATATTAATCTCAAAAATTATGCTATGTTTTGCAATATTAGCTATTAATCGTTAGATATTAGCCGTTAATAATTAACTGTTTATAGCAAAAATTTTCAATAAAAATAATTGTTAGATTAGTTATTAAATATAAAAATAGTGATATAATCTTGTTAACTCTAATTAAAATACTCTCGCAACCTTTAAAATTTATGAGAATAACTTTTTATGAATCACTTCTCTAACTTCTAATAACTTCTAAATATTAATATAGACACTATATTATCTAACAATATGAATAAGAAATGTAGCATTTTGAGCATAGTCAAAATACTAAATGCTACTTTAAAATTTCTTGATAAATAAAGTATTAACTTACTTATAGATAAATATTTTAGTTTTTATTATTTATTTTTTTAATTAAATTAAGAGTTATTTCGATTTCGAATCTCAATCAGATTCAATTATAAAATAAAATAGTTATGTTATTATATACTTTACTATTCTGAGGATTTTTTTTTATTTGTAAATTTAATAATTAACAAGGATTTGGAAAAAATTTTAAGATAGTGAAAATGGGAATAGGAGTGGCATTACTAAAATGAGAATGGTGCGACTTTGAAGGAGAGGGTGAGAGTGCTTTTGCGTGAGATTGTGATTTTATTTATGTGAATTGCAAAATTGCTCATATCAATCCCATTTCTCGAAATAATTATTTAACATGTTGAAATAATTATTTTCGCGATGGGGGAAAGAAAATATCAGTCTTGGGTCTACCACGGTACGTATCATTCTTTAGCTGGTGTAGAATCATTTTCTTGATGGTGCATCTCTTTGGACAATGTATTAATTGCTATACCGTAATTTTTAAAAAGGTTGGTAGAGCTAATGAATTTGGGAATGGCCGTAAAGAAGTTGGTAGATCCAAACGTTCCGCCGGATATTTGTGGAATTGTCGTTTTGTCATTTTCTTCCTCTCCATTCAGAATTGGAGTGGATCAACTCTCTCTGTTTTATGTCACTTGTTTCACAAAGTAATATATATTAAGAATTTTTAATTGAGCCAATTTTGGGCGATGAACCTCAAAGCCAAATTTTCACATTAAATAATTTAGAAATGGGTGTGAAGTGTGAATAAGAGCATATTGTCAAAAAGTGAAAAACACCCTAATCCATTCCAGTGTAGGAGACGCCTTTTCTCACAGGCTTCCTGTGAAGTCCAATGTCCAATGCCCAGCAACTTCCCCTTCCGTCAAGTTAAAATAGCCTACCAGGAAACGAAATGATCGAAAAGGGCAAAAGGAATATGCCCTGCCTACCTGAACCTGTCATTCTTTCTCAGCTTTTCCCTGTGAAAAGCTGTCGGTTAGAATGCTTTTTTCTCTTTTCCATATTCCCCTCTTTTTTTTTCTTTATCCTCTACCCTCTTTCGGTGCTAAGACTACAATAATATACAAGTTTTAGAGAAATAATCAATTATGGATTCCCCCCACACTTCAAATTTAGGTACTTTTGGCACTTGCTACAACAGCTGCTATTAACCGACAAATCTTGTTATCAGGTCAAGTTTGCGTCATAAATGATTATATTTCTAACAGAAAAAATCTAATTTTGAGATTAATATTTCATTTTGCATTAATGTTGAGGTTGAAGCCATGTTACCATCGTTAAAATCCTTCCTTCTCCAATACTAAATGATGAAAAGTCTAAATCTAGTGCAACCTTTAATCTCAAGTTCTTTTTGTATACACAAAACTTCAGCATGACTCAGAGAAAAAAAACCAGAAAATGCACATTGAAGAAGCTATCCTGCCAGTCATTATTCGCTTCTTAAACAATTCTCTCTCAACCATGCACGCTCCAGTAGATAAGACCTATTGGAGCTTCGTTCTTGAGCATTATTTATGCAATGATTATTCAATTAAACTTCATCATCAAGCCTAATAATTTTCCATTTCCTACACATTTTCCTTCCGAGAAAACGAATTATGAACAAGTTCACCTGTGATTTACCCCTAATAAGAACTTAGAGTTTTTTTACCAGAGAGGTATAATAAAAAAAATATTATACTAAAAAATGATGGATTTTAATTTAATTCCTAAAAAAGAGTGAATTATGCTGAGTTGAAAGACTTAAGGGTAGGATACTAATTATAATAGTATTTTGAAAATCTGGATGCTATTATAAACAGCTTCCAAACATTTCAGTTTAATAAAATAATTAATAAATTTAAAAGAAAGCTGAATGCTGCTATTGATTATTTTATTTTATATTTTAAATAAATTATAAATATTATTTTAATAAATAATATTATAATAATTAATATTGCGTATTATAATATTTTTATTATAAAAAATTATTTTTTAATTTAAAATTAAATTAAATTTTAATTAAATAAAAAATTAAAATATAAAATGTTATTAATTTTGTTTGATAAGTACTTTCAGAAAATAATAAATTACTAAATATTTAATTAAATTTTAAATTAAAAAAAGCTACAATATAAAATATTGTTAATTTTGTTTTAATGATTATTTTAAAAAATAATTAATTATTAAATTTAAATGTTATTAATTTTATTTTAATAATTGTTTTAAAAAATAATAAATTACTAATTATAATTAAGCATTATTATTAATTTTTCTTAATTATTAATTTTATAAAAATATAAAAGAAGTTAGGTTTCACGAAGTGCATTCAAGAATTCCTTTTTTTTTTATTGCATGACAACAAACTAATCCCTCTTTTATTGGGAGTGTTGAATATTCTCGTAATTCTGAACTTCATGTTACTACTCCTGTCAAGAGACAATTATTTTTAATTGTCATGGCCATTGAAGATTGCTGAGACTTCAACTACTCCGTTTGAGTTACCCATTGCCATTCGATCTGAATTTTACACAAATCAAGTCTGTTAATTTTAATTTCAACAAGAAGGGGAAAACAATGAAGAATCATGATATTTCTAATTCTTTTAAAGTTACAGCATTGGTGAATTTGTGTCCAAGAGTTTCGTTGGTTTTGCTAATTGGACTCGGACGAAACTAATGCCAAACAAAAATGAAAAATGGGAAATGAATTAAATTTTCAGGAATTGTAGCAGGAGGCATAAACCAGACCAGACTCACTGACTGGTTAAAGAATACACAAGGAATCTCAACACCTTCATATAATGATGAAAATTGGATTTCCTCTTCAGGGTACTGAAATTCCCACAGAAACTCTCACTGTTTCCTTCCATATACCTCAAGTCCTGTGAAGATACAGATGAATTTCGACATAACTCTTGGATCTCCTCCAATGCAATCCAATAATCTATCCACAAAAACCAATACTCACTAATCAAAAACTAAAAAAGAACCAATTGAAGCCATAATTCAACTCCCAAAGAAGAAGAAAGAAACACAGACAGAGAGACATATATTTATTGGAACCAGAGAAAATAAACAGGAGAAGTATATCATGCACTGTGTTTATCATAACATACTTCAAAAATTATAAGGCCAAGCAGCAAGCCATCATTACAAAACACCAGTAGTATATGGGAAATGAAGCGGTTTCAATTACGCATTGTGTACTAATTATCATGATTAATGATCTTGATTATATATTAATTTGTTCAGGCTATCATACATACGATGTTGGATGAGAAGGAGGAAGCAAGGAAATGGTGGGAACTGTATGTGGAAACTGTTGAACCTAGAAAGCTTTACAAAGTAATGTGAACATTCCAATTTGTCACAGCTCCATTGTTTCATCCATTTCTTCTCAAAACATTGAAACAGCTAGCCTTGGATGTTACATCTTTCATCATTGTCGATTCTTACTTCTTAATTGTCTGAAATCATAAAAACAATACTTCCCCAGAAATTTATATAGATTTCTGCATAAGCTCTGCTGCTACAATAGCTCATTTTAGAATTTCTGTAATGAAGTAGGACAACAAAAAGAAGAATAAATTGATACTCAATTTAGATACCGATCGAGCCCAATTGTTAAACGAGCCCACAAATACATCTTGGGCTCAGAACTTGGGGCCTCGAGCCTGCAGGGTGAAGCTTGGGCTGACAATGGTTGTCCAAACTTCAAATTGACAAAAAATGGTGTTGTTGGAATTTTCTGATGAGGATGAAGGACAATTTGGTTCAAGATTAATTCTCTGTTGGATCAAAATAATAATACTATATAAGAAAGGTATAAATAAGACCACAAGTGGCCTGCGCAAGACATCTAAGTTTTGGACTCCCACGATTCAAACAGAGTTGTCTATCTGATTCATGTGTATATAGGTATGCATAGGTCATCTGTTTTGGAAGAATTTCATACATAAATCCGCGTTGCAGAAACTCGTAGTCATGTTTCCCAACAAGATTGTCACATGAACTCCACATGAAATTAAAATTCTATTATAGGGGCTTTCTTGTCCCCATACCATGTAGGAACGGTCTCAGAGCGCAGCATAATGACTCAGCGATGAAGATTCACGTAATGGGGCTTATCAACTTTCGCGTCTCCTTGCTTGGAAAATTTCTTATATATATTCGGAATTAACCAAAAATATAATGTCATCTGTACAAATAAATATATTTTTGGTGGTTGTGAAGACCTAAATTTTAATGTGCGCATTATATCCAATAAAACCGTAATATATGTATAATTATCAATTTTTATTAGTTATAATGAGTCCTACAAATTTAATGAAAACGGCGCATGCATGCATGCATGATATATATCATTCAACCTACATACACGTTTGGGTTCTTGAAATATATAGCCAACCTATAATACTAGATTTCACCATGGCTGACATGAAAGCTTCATTTCGGCTTTTCTTTATTCTCTATGAAAACCCAACAATGTGATTAAATATCAATTTCTCGGGAGTCATTTTTGAAGGAGGAGTGGTCTATGTTCTAGGGCATGTGCGAATCACAGGGAATTCCTTTCTTTTCAGGAAAGAATAATAAGCCCTGGCCTTCATTTTCTGGATATGTACACTGGGCACTTTCTCTCTATCTCTGTCAGTTCATTTTTATCCTCTGCTCTCATTTACATTATTTATCCTGTCGCGCATGCTTTCACCATCTCCTTCTCCTGCTCTATACGCCCACCGCGTGGCACTCAACTGTTCATTACGTGTCTACGAAGAGGGCCCGGCTCACCCTATTATAGTACCATGCCACCATTGTACTAAAAAAGTTGATAAATTATTCAAAATAAATTGCTTGACTATGACTTGTCAAAGTATATAAAAATGAGTTTATCTTTCATGTTCTCATTGTGTCTATTAATTATGATTTTTAAGTAAACATACTAATTATTTGTTTCCTGGTATATTGGTGGACAATGGCATGGCCGAAACCTGGAGTGGGAAAGTGGGGGCCACCCCCTGCGTTAACAGTTGAAAGGAGAAGTCGCTGATTGTGTACCGTCGATTCAGTACCAAAAGAGGGGCCCAGATTGAAACAGGCTTAGCAGAGTGACGAGAAGAGAAGAAGGGCACGTAAGCAGTGGTTGGCAGCTTAGTCAGATTAGTATGTTTAGGCCAACCTGGATATAATAGACTTGACAGAGGAAAAGCAGTGAATGAAGAATGTCCACGTCACCTGCCAAATCTGACGCATCCTAACTTTCCACGTTTCGAATGCTTGTTTCGTTGGAGTGTAAGACTACGACTAAGGATTTTGGCACGTGTTCTCAGTAGCCCCACAGCCTTACAGCTACGCTGCTGATTAATTATAGCTGGCCCCACAATACGCACCTTCCGACTTCTGAGGTCTCTCTCCAACATTTCTTTCTTTTTTTTTTTTTCCTTGAAAAAATGCCAGTTTTCATAATAATATAAATTAGAGATTCAAATTTCATAATATTAATTTTTAATTAAAAGTTTTAATATAATTTTTAAAAAATCAAATATATGAATACTTACCTGTACATGGAAAACATATTTATGTAAAATATAAGATTTTGTATAAATCAGTTGCCCCACACCACAAAAATTAATTAATTCCCCTCAATTTGTTAGGTATATCCCACTGCAATTCCGTTTAGGTTAAGCCATAAAATCGCAAAAACTCCTATTTAATTTCAGAGATTTTGATCCTTATTTCTGGGTAACATCACGAATCAATTGTTCATGGACTGTTCCTGTAACACTCTTGTATCTGATAAGGAATTCATTGTGGGTGACTGGAGAGAGCCACTTCAGTGGCAGTCTTACACCAACTTTTCTTGACACAACACTGTCATCATTGTCTCATAGAAAGTTGAATGCACTGATTTGGGCACCTCTACATAACTTTTGGAGCACCTTTTCTTCCACCCTTAAAGTACAGTAAAAAATGATTATAATATTCTCCTTTTTAAAACTTTTAATGATTATAATATTCTACTTTTTAATTAAGTATTGTGATTTCTAATTTAATATTGTTAGTTTAATTCCTTATAAAATTTTAGCGATTATCAATATCTTTTGTCATAATCCATAAATCCATGCCATAATATTATTTAATATTTAGTTATTATACATAACAAGATATGGCTAGAAAATATTAAATATAAATCAAATAGATAAGTGAATATGTTTTTAACACCAAGCCACCACCTTGATGGTTCTTTTATTATCTACACTTAAAAAGTATATTAAACTTTGCATTAGCATCCAATTCCAAGCAATGGCAGAGTTAAGAGGTATATCTTGAGGGATCAATCAAGATCATTGGTAACTTGTAAAGGAATTATGCTCTTTTAGTTTATTTATATTTGAAATTTGCTCATAGCAATTCCATGCAAATTACTAACAAAATTAAAAAACTTAAAGAACTTATTTATTGGTGTGCATGTAGATTATTATAAGTTTTAATTTCATAAATACTTATTAATTAGTTATTAGAAATAAATATAATTATTAAATTTATTTTCTAAAAAAATTTTATATAAAGAATTTTTTAAAATTTAAAATTTATAACGTAACATTTCACTAAAAGTATATATTTTAATAGGAACATAAATAAACGAATTTATCATATATAAATATAAAGTTCATAATTTTTTGAAGGGGCTATATGACTCTTTCTGATCTCTAAATAGTTTCATCCTTGATCTAATTATAAGTGCTTCTAATAGTACGTTTTTTTTTTCTTTTTATACCAACCTTTTAATTAAATGAAATTTAAAAACGACACGTTAATGTTATAGCTATGCACATACAATTAAAAAGGAGGAAAATGAAATGATAAAGATATTGTCCTAGATTGGATTTTTATTTTTTAGATTTGATGATAGAGTTAGGAGTAGGTCTATGGAGCCTAACACATATATTCTGGATTCTCCATTATGAAGGAAAGAGAACGAAAAAAAAAAATAGAGGAAGTCAATTAGTGAATTGTGACGCCTTCGAGGTGGGGGTCGCAAGCATACAGTATCACCCATTGGTGACGGTTGGAAAGCAATCTGACACTAAAATGACATCAAGCGTTGGATTACGGCAACTGGTACCAGCTTAATTTATCATTATGTTATATTGAATTTCCTTTAAAATTATGAGATTTTTCAAGTTTAAATTAAAAATTATTTAGATAACTAGATTTTTCATTTTGTAGATACTTTTTTTTTTGTTTGCTTTATGCTTGTCCACAATATAAGATTTTCAAAAACCATTAGCTTGTTGCTGTTGATTATATATATGGAGTGGTATATTTGTGTTTGACCTTGAGAATGTGGCTGATTTTTCCATAGTACTACCGTTAGGGACAAAGTCTAGATTATCCGTCAAGATATGCTTCTGTAGCAAATGATCAAGAAGAGATGCCATATCTATTGAAAGCTACACTTTACCTGCATCTTATTAACAATCTTTTCTCGCCCCCCATTACCATTAGATCTTCCTTTATTTTTTTTTTCTTCTTCCTTTTCGGTGTTTTGAAGGAGTAGGGTGTTGAAATTTTGGTGCCTGAAGTTGATGGAAAAAGAATCTCTCATCACAGCAGAAACATGCTACAATTATATTTCCAATTTTATGATCAGCCATGGTTGTATATTTGAATATTTCGATAAATAATACAAACCCAAAATATTTAAAGAAATATATTATAAAGAAAATAACCTAGATATGGATATTGACATTATAAGAATAATACCCTAATTGGCTTGCCTGGCTTGCTCTTCATTATGACGCATTAGACCTTATCATCACTCATATTTTTTTGCATCATTTCTTAGGTCATGATAATGTGATTGTTGTTTCTCACAGATAACAAAGAATTTATAAACCAGCCCAAGTTAGTGCTTTTCTCATTATAATGAAAGGATAAATTAAAGAGAAATAAGCTCATTATAAGCATTAGCTACAGATGGAAGAAAATTGAAATCTCCATTAAATATTCAAATTGACGTGTGAACTGTGAACGGTTAAAGTTGCAAGAGGAATTTGCATTCTTTGTCATTGTTGTCCAATGAGAATCCAAATGTTAGCTACAAAGATTACAAAGAATGCGATTTGGTCACCTTGTTAATGATCATACTAAGTGTCATCGAACACACTCATTGGATAACTAGAACTTTAGGACTTGGAAATGACTCATTAAACGGCACTTTAATTTGATTTTGATTTTGATCATCTCCAAGATAATCTAAATAAAAGTACTAGGATCTTTGATTACTTTTGTAACAAGTAATGATGATAATAAGTAGCCTCTCGATATAACCTAGTATTTTCTTGGGTCTTGTAAAACACCTAGGAAAATAACTTTGTTACTATTATTATTATTATTATACTCTTTAATTATCAAAGTAATTAAGTTGTCAAAAACTATTGATTGTGTTAATTGTGTTTGGCCAAAGGAGCAAAAGTAGAGTTATAGCCTTATAGGATAGATATGCGTCCTAATTTAGAATTTTTTATTCTCTTTTAATAATCATTAATAGATATGATTATTTATGAGCACAATAATTATTCATGTATATAATTTGCATGATTGCACCTACCTTGACATCAAACTCCATTGGTCACCTCAGCAAGAGAGGGAATTCTAGAACTCAAAGGATGGATCAATTTGCCTACTTGATTTGTTGATGCAAGTGCCAACCTTATATAAAATAATTAAGAAATTAAATTAAAATAATAATAGTCATAGCTAGTATTACAATGCAGGTGGATAAGTGAAAATCTTTGTCTAGGTAGCATTATTTTCCTCTTGACTAGTTGTCATTATTGATCTGACATTTTATCGGCCATTCTTTCAAAGTTTGTTTCTTGGAAATTAAAGATGAGTCTTTGTTGTTGTGTTAGTGCTTCTTTATAATTAATTACATTCTCACTCATAATTCCAAATAAATTATTGTCTTACTTGGTTGATTAGGTCATGCTAACTTAAATTCATATCTATGTTTCAATTTACTTCATTATTATGTCTTCTCTTTTTATTGAATTTAATTCACTACCTATTTTAATCTCTACCCCTCATTAATTCAATTTTTAAATACTGAATTAATCATTGAATATATAAAATAACATATGAGTCTCATATATTTTATAGATAAATTTTATCATATTTATTATATTTTAAAATTATAATAAATAGATTTAAAAAAAATTAAATTAATTATTAAAATACTGGGTGAGAACGACTAATTGCTTGTGGAGGTGGAGGTTCAAAATTAAAAAAAGGATATATAAAACCAGCTGGATCACAATTAGGATAGATATAGTTCTAAAAATGAGCACTTTCGTAACATGCAAGATTGCACTTATAATAATGTTTTCCAGTTTCAATAATTTTCAACCTAAAACATTACCTTTATCGAGATTCAAAACATTGTGAGATGACTCCAAAGGCTAGCATTTAAGAAATCATTTTTAAATGTATAAATCAGTAAGAGATTATATCTTGTTCACTAGAGAATAATCTCAGCTGACTAATAGTTTAAAAATTGTAGTTGTATCAAATATTGAGTGTATCGACTTCTAAATCATAAAGTTGTGGATATTTAATTAGATTGAATACAATTTTATCAAATCTTATGATTAATTAGACAAATAATATAAATAAGACTTATATTGATCATTGAGAGATTAATTACACAGCTAAAAGAAAATAGCAATAAGGTTTGAGAAATTAAATGCAGAGATAAAAAATAAATAACAATAAAATAAAAAATATAAAGCTATTATAGTTTAGTTGAGTTTATTAATTAATAGCCTAATTTTAAAGATTAAAATTACTTTTTTAAATAAAAATATCATTTTAGATATTATTAAAAAAAATTGAAAAAAATATTTTAATATTTTTATAATTAAATTTAATTTTTAATTATTTTTTAATTAATATATTTTAAAAAAAAAAATTTTAATAATAATTTTAATAATAATATCAAAGTTGCCTTTAGTTGTTGGGTGGTTGAGGCTATTTCTTGTAACACAACACTTTCTTTATGTAGTCTCACCTAAGAGAACCTGGGAGCCTATGGTACCTATATTTCCCATGTCCTACACTTTCCCGGCAGACGCCACCCATTACTTGCAATTGCTTTTCATCAACTTTGTAGCAGAAAACTTCGTAGCTTTCCACACAGCCAGTAACTTCCCACCACTTATTTAACCTCCATTTTCACAATTATCTTTAACTACTCAAAATAATTAATAATAATTTATTTAGATATTATAATTAAATTACATTAAATACAATAAATTAATTTTATAAAAAAAATTAACTTAATTAACACTCTTTAATATCTTTAATAAAAGATTTAGTCTTTCTTAAAAAAATATATATAAAAAATAGAATTACAGAAATCAAGCATTGAGCTAATGATGCATGTAAAATTTTTTATCTATTGAATTCTTAAAGTACTTTAACTAAACTCAAGTGGAGTAATATTTAATTTCACTAACGCCATAAAATGTTATGTTTGCTTTTATTTTTTTAATAAAAATAAAAAAAAATCTTAAATTAAGAGTAGATTGATGTGGAAAAGGATCAATAAACTATTACCGTAACATATTCCCATAAACCGTGTCAAAGTGTAACAGTCAACTCAGCCCAAATGATAAAGTAGTCAAGCACTCAAATTAAAATTTCAATTAATTAATCACAACATTATTAGACTATTTACTTTCAATTAAACACATAAAAGGGTTGTTAAAATATATGTGTCAATTAAACTTTAATATATATATATATATATATATATATATATATATATATATATATATATATATATCTTAAGGATATTTTTTATTTAAATCGAATTCATGATAAATTTAATATATAAAAAATATATATAAAAATCTATTAAATACTTAAATTTTTCATATTTATATTATAAATTCATAACGAATTAAATTTAAATAAAAATTTCCTTACATTCCAAATCCTAGTGTGTCTGTGGTTAATTCTCTTAATTATCTGAAATAACTAGTGTGTAAATCTTGTGCTTCAAATTTTAGAGAAAGAGAAAAGATGTGATTTTCTTGTATTTTATTAATTATTATGAACCCACAAACTTGAAAATTTTTCAAACGTGAAAAGGGACTTAGTCTGCTTGAATTGACCATTTTATTAGTTCCCTTGCATGAGAAGGACCAATTAATTAATTATATGAAATTAATTTTCGGTCTCTAAACTAGGAAATAATAATATCTGGGGCTTCCTGTGACACCTCTTATCCATCTACAATGTAGCTGAGTAAGATATGTCACACAATGTACCGAAGCACCATAACTTATCTCATTGATATTTATCATTTCTTAATTTATTTATTTATGAGTCACTAAGTGAAATTTATGAAATTGATATCATTTATATTATTTATTGAAATTATAAATTAATTTGAGGTACCGAAATTTTATAGAAAACTAGGTAGAGTGCCAACTAAAAATGGAGAAAATAGTTATTTGGAACATGTGAAAAACACTTCTAAATATATATTCCCAATCCTTCTCAACTCCAAATAATCAACATCATTTCAACATTTCTCAACAATTTCTCAACAATTTTCATTCATTTTATTTATATCATACATAATTAAATTCGAACTCAAATTTATGAAGGCAATACTTAATTTCATTAATTTACACATTTACAAAATAAAACAAGCGTTTATAATTTACATGATAGCATGAAAATCTAAATACAAAATACAATTGACAAAAATATAAAAGAGAATCCTAGTGTCTTACCAAAATACACTGCAGATGAGAGGTAACACAGGATACTAGCAGATCTGACTCTCACCCAGTCTGGGGTCTACTGGGCTCGCTCTCCGTATCTTTTGTACCTACGCGTGGCAAAAGCAACACGCTAAGTAATACTGCTTAGTGGTGTCAATAATAAAATAAAAATAACTAAAATGAAATAAACATGCAGAGTGTATGCTGATTGTCACACCTTACTCCTCTGTAAGGCATAACATGATCCCGTAGAATACCTAATGAACTACCGAACTTCACCTACCGATAACTCATTAAGTACCCTACAAGGGATTTTAAAATAATTTTCTTACTTTTGTTCAGTGGTGAGCATTTTCTAATAGGTATTTAAAACATTTAATTAAAATTAAAACTATTTAATATTTTTAGTCCATTTTATTTTTCCGCAAATTTTATAAAAATTTTGTCAGAGTTCCATATGTATTTTGAGAAAACAGTTCTTCAAATACCTGAAAAAAAACACTTCCAATAATTTTTCAACTACTTCTTCAAATTCACAATCAATCTCAACCATTTTCTCAATTTCAAAATTCAACAATTCTCAAAATACTGTCAATCAATATCATTCATTCATATTTCCTTAAAGATAAACAATTTGTATATACATCATACTACAATTTACATTCAGAAAATTCAAACTAAAATTTATTATAAATTTTATACAAACTTTGTACAAGCTGCTCAAGAACCATTTTTACATGTCCATACATTTATGTGCAATACATACATCAAAATAATTATTTACAGCTAGGGTATAAACTATACCCGATAACTTCAAGCTGATAGATCCTTAACCCTAAGCAGCTCAGTCTGCTGCTCCTCTAGTCTCTATATTTGCGAATAATAAATTTATCACGAGTATTAGAACTCAGTGGTGCACAACATACTAAAATAATCTTTATGCAAAATTTAAATCACATTTATTCAAAAATTTGACTGAACATGAGAATTAAGTACAAATCATGCATTGTGAGATTTTAAATGCAAACCAAGTTCATTTCAAAGTATCAAAATACATTTCATAAAACCCACAGTTAGATCATGCCATTCGAAACAAATAGAATCTCAATAGCCAGAGGCTAAAGAGAAATCACATCACAAGGCTAGCTAGCTCAAATATATGGATATCCATTCACATCATCTTCTACTGGCACACCTCAATACTTCTCCAGAGAAGGAATCAAAATTCGAAACTAATTACCCCCACTAGTCGTGCTAGTGAGGTGTTCAAATATATGGTCATGACACTGTGATTTCAAAACTTATCTTAATAATTTGCTAAACATTGTCATTTCAAATATATAAAATAACTTTCAACAATTTCGATTAAAGCATCATAAATAATGTCTCAATTCACTTTTTCAAATCATTCAAAACAATATGCAGCAAATACAAAAATTACACGTTATGCACAAACCTCAAACGAGTCGCCTGTTGGCCTTGACTCGACTCCTCGGGTTCTGTCCCGGTATTCTTTTCCACTGAAACACACAATTTCACAGTGTTTCAGTATCATAACTTAGCATAAATCCAATAATAAATTTAACTTCACTTTTACCTAGCTCTAACATGCTAAATTCGACGTTCTTGAAATTTTGTGTTTCGGGTTACTATTCACTGCACTATTCAAGTCAAATTATTGACTTTCTAAGGCTTAATAGGTATGGGAATTCCAACTTCACCCACATACCACATTTTGGTCACTAAACTTCTTGGTTTTGGTCATTTTCTCAAAACTTAGGCCTTTTAGGCAAAATTGCCAAATTTTCAATTTTGGTGTCCCTAATTATACTGTTTCATTGGTTCGGTTTACTGTTAGAATTTGATAAAACTTTCTTCATAGAAAATGTTCCTTATTGTCTTAAGTTTATTCCCCTTTTTAAATCACCCCAATTGGAGTTTTGTAGCTAAAGTTATAAGCAAATTATATTTACTGTTTATGCTGCAGAATTTTATTCTGGCAGATTATTGATTCCAACTTTGTTCAGTAATTTGATAAAGTTAGGTCCATAATTTGGTCTGATTTTCTTCATATGAAATGTTCTACTATGTCTTAGGTTTCCATCGGTTCAAGAATCGCCTAAATCGGAGTTTTCTAGAGAGAGTTATAGCCATTGAAACTTTACTGTTCATATGGCAATTTGCAGTTCTGCAGATTCAAGACACCAATTTTGCTCAGTATTTTGATTGGGTTAATGGCATAATTTGGGTTGGTGTTATTCATAAAAGTTTTAGATCTATATCTCATCTAACCACTGGTAAAATTTCAGATCATTTTGACCTGCCTAGCTCGAGTTATGACCAAATGAACAGACACTGTTCATTTGGTCAGTTTATATAGGACAGCCTGCAATTTTCCAATTTTGGTCAATTTGTTCACTAGGTTTTGGTCACTTTTTGAGCATGCTTCCTAAATGAAAATTGTGTCATTTAGTGCCTATTTTCATTCCCAATTGCTCCCATACCAATTGGACTTGTAAAATTCCATTTTTGATCCCTCAAAGTTGACTTTTGGTCATGGTGCATACCCAATCCGAATTTGGCTTTGATTCAAACACTTCTGACACACTTAATTAGGTCACAAATGATCATTTCTCACCTTAAACTATGTCAAAGACATCATTTAGCACTTCTTCACATTTTTGGTCTCTAAACCCTAATGTTCAAAACCCTAATTCATGTCATTTGTTGCATTTAGCTAATTAAACACTTATAAACATGCTCCCTTAACTCAATTAAGCTCCCTTAACTCAATTAAGCTTCCTAACATGTTTAGCTCAAACAAATTTATACTTTGTCCAACCAAACCCTAGATGTCCAAAATTCTATATAATCCCTCAACAAATTTTCTTTCCATTTTAAGTTTATTTACAAGCTTAATAAGTTAGAAATGTAAGAATCAAACTCAAATTATCAAATTTGATTACTAACCTTTTATGTAGAATTTCTTTTTCTTCAAAACTTCTTCCTTTCTTTTTCTTTTTGTTGTCAAGCTCCTTCCCAAGTGACTAGAACAAGTTTTTGTGAAGCAAGTATGGGAGAAGTTGAGGTTTAGTGAGGGTTTCAAAGCTTGAAGACAAGCTTTAATGGAGTTTGCAATGGTGAGGGAGAGAGAGAGTGTGTGTGAGGGCGGCAAGCTTGGTGGAAGAAGACTTTGATTTTTATTTTTCTTTTCTTTTGTTTTGTTTTTATCCTTATGGAAGACCCAAAAATCTCAATTAAATAAATATATTAAGTATTGTTTTTATGGCATCATGCATGAAGTCATACATGATGTCATCACCTTTTAACTTTTCTATTTTCTTTTTTTTTTCTATTTATTTTTTTTATTAGTTCTTTAATTTAATTCTAGATTCCGAAATTTTCTTTTCTACGATTTTATATGACAGTTAGGTCAGGAGTCAGCTCTCGGGGTCAATTGATCAAATTGCCCCTCGCCGGTTCTTCCCGATTTGTAAATAATCCAATATTTCTTCTGGCTCCCTAACCTAATTATTTGACTGGCTTAACAGTTCTTTTTCGTGATTTTCTCTTGTCCACTGTGTTTATAAGGGTCCTAAGGACCGCGGCGTCACATTTTAAGGTTCGAAATTTGAGTTTAAAACGACTTCGCAGTCATTCCCGATAAGGTCACCCATCGCTGTGACTCTCGGCTCGTTTAACTTCTTATGTTCTATTTTTCTTGTTTATACTTAACTAATTGGACATTACTAATTATTTGTGTTTATAGGTTATCTAGTTGTCTTAAGTATAGTTCTAATTTCCTTAATTGTCCAGACCGACTCCGGTCACCAGAATAATGAAATATACCAGGCTATACAAATAGGGGTGTTACACTGATTTTTTTGTACGAAAAAGTTTTGGTAATTATTTGTAGCATTATTAATTCGGTACTTTTTATATTACTTATTTGATTAAAAAATTATTGAGATTTATTTTGGTTGCCCCAAATAACCTATACTAGTTGACTGGACTGGATAAACAGGTAAATTGACACTGGGTACCAAGTACTTCAGGCCGTCACACAATCGATCACAAAGTGTCTCCCAGTGTGCAATAGAACAGCTGATAAGCTGTTACAGTAATTGGGCACAAGGCCAAGTATCATAATAGTGTCAGAATGGCTAAAAGCCATAAAATCACGAAATGGCCTAAGCCATAAATCACAGAATGACATGATGTCATATGCAGTACTGCTATCAGAACCCTATTAGTATGCTAACCTATCCAAACCAATCACACTAGGCCTACTAGGGTATATTACAATTTTAAATATGAAAATTCTTTGCAATTGAAGTTTAATAGTTACTATTCATCCCATTAGTCAACTAAAATATTGACTTTTTCATAGACAATAGGCATGCTAGTCCTAATATCACCAATATACCACATTTTGTATTTTAAAATTATTGGCATTAGTTACCAATACCATTTCAAAGCTTATTCTTTATTATTTAAAATTTTAAGATTTCATGCCTTAAGATTACTATTCCATTGGTTATTACTACAGTGAAATTTTGACAAAATTCTCTTCATGAAAGTTGTTCCTTTATGTGTCTTCTTTAATTCCCTTTTTGAATCACTCCATTTGAAGTTTTCTAACTCAAGTTATACTAATTTTAGCAAGGCTGGCCGGATTGGTATCTACCCAGGATTTCTGGGCAGAATCTCATTCTGGCAGTTTTGTTGTCCTGAATTATCTAAGCTTTTCATTGATATAAATTTCAGATCAATTAGACTTTTCTACACTGAGTTATGACCAAATGTTCAGTTGGTCATTTTCCCAGGATAGAATGTGTGTTATCCAGATTAGGTCAATTTTTAGGTTATTCTATTATGATTTTCTAGGAAGGGTTTCTTCATCAAAATTGTGCCATTATGTGTCTAATTTTATCTCCAATTGACTTTGCATCAATTAGAGCAACATAGCTTGAGTTATAACCCATTGGAAATTAAGGGTCCAGAATGTAACCCATGAGGCAGCCTAACCTTTGCCTTAGTTAATGTCATAAGTCACTCTAATTTCAGTTCAAACTACACCAAATGGTCATTAATTGACTATCAAAACATTAATTTATGCTCAATTACATCAACCCCCAATTGTTGGTTCAAAACCCTAACCATAATTGACCAAAGTCTCCAAATCACACATTACTCCCCTAATTGTTCTTCTAATCATAACATTAATGTCAAGGGCAGCTAATATATCACTTTAATTCAAGGAATTCATCATAACCCTAGTGAGTCCATGGCTGCCAAAATTTGGGGGGAGGCATACAAGTGGTTCTCATGCAAATCTCTTACAATGTCCTACTTAAATTAAGTACCTAAGTATAAATTAAGAGAGAGAGGGAAGAATTGGTCACTAACCTTATTAGAGCTCCAACTTGAGCTTGTAAATCTTCAAATTTTCTCCTTCTAATAGTTGTCCCAAGCTTGTTCTAGTTGCAAGGGTCAATTTTAATGAAGATAGGAAGGGGTTTTATGGTGTAGTTAGCTAGGGTTTTAAGCTTAGTAAATTTAACAATGGTGGATTCTCTCTCTCTCTCTCTCTCTTTCTCTTTGGTTCGGCTCATAGGAAGAAGAAGGCTGCTAATTTGTTTTGTTTTTATCTCATTTTTATGTCATTTTTATCATTTTAGTTAATTGGTTAAATTGTGATTGGTGGAGGGAATTTTAATGACATCATGCATTATGTCATAATTTCAATTTGTTTTCTTTTTCTTTACTTATTTTTAATAAATTTTTTTATCAATAATTATTCATATTTTATGTCATAAATTTTGCTTGCTCGACTAGACAAGTTGATCAAAAATAATCTCTGAAGACGAAATGACCATAATACCCTTCGTTTTGCTTAATAGACTAAAATTATCTGTACCGATTTAAAAATTTTTCTATGCATTTTCTTGGCATTCTAATGCCATCAAAACCTCAATGACTCTTCTCTGGAGTCTCAAAAAATTATTTCACGAAATTTTCCCCGGGTTTAGAGCCACTAGCTGTGAAAACAACAACTTCCCTTTAGGTCACTCATCACTAGGGCACCGGCTCATTTATCTTTATTGTATTTTATTTCTAAATTTTTCCTTGATTTTTCTTACCATTATTTGAGTTATTTATGACTCTTCACTCTAGTCTAAATACAGTTTCAGACATTCTAGCTATTCAGACCGACACCGATCATCGAAATAGTAGAATGTACGGACTTGCTACAGTGAGGGTGTCACAACTCAACCTATGGGCCGGACCGGCACTAGGACCTGGGCTAGCCTAAAGCCCCCGAAGCCCGTAGTAAGCCTAACTATTCCTCAACTCATGACCAGGCCTACGATTTAGGCCCAATATGCATATAAAATAATTTAAATTAAACTTTTATAATTTTATTTCGAGCCAACTTAGCCCAGTAATTATCAGAAACTAAAATTAGGGGAGCCCAGCTTAACCCTGTTATATCATTTACAAACTGTTTAAAACTCATAAAAATTTTTCATTTGTTAATACAAAAACTTAAATTCATATAGTCCTTGACATGATTAATGCTACTACTAGTATATGCAGAGTACTAAATTACAAATTTAGAGAATAATAATACAATTAAGTAATCTTTTCATAAGTTGGGAGGAAAGGGACAGGTTATTCTGAAAAAGGTCTCCTCTTGTAGCCTGGAAAAATATGGTGAACAGGAGTGAGCGTTCGACTCAGAGAGTAAAATATCAATTTTAACCATAATCTTTATAGCTATCTAAAACTAATGCACCCTGTGAAGTGAAATGCAATATCGTCATAAATTTCATACAAATCACATCAAAAAGGCAATTTGGAGTACTCACACACCCGAGAGTGTCAAACAATATATATATGGGAGCTGATCCCCTATACAACCCTCTTAATCCAACCTCTGCCAGTGAAGATTTCAAGCCGGACTTTCACTTAATAAATCAAATACGGGGTCCCAGCGAAGAACTCAAGCCGTGTCTACCCCGAAGGACCGGATCCTAGCGAAGATCTCAAGCCGTGTCTACTCGTCCTGTCCATATCCAACACTATACCACACGCACGCCAACGCACGCACACTGCTCCAAATTACCACAAACAACATCCATGGTACTTTAACAGTTGTGAATGCAACATAAAACGTGCTTAGAGTTTAATTACATAAATATATACATATAAGTGATGTATGGGCATATTTGAACATATAATAATATCGAAATTACAATTAAAATTAATATTTTACTCACAGTATACCAATGACTATTGTGGCTGCTGGATGCAGAAAAATAGCTGACCTCAATCACCTAATAATTATGTTATAAATTTATTAGTACTAAATCAACATAAAACTCTAAAGAGATAACAGACAACCTAATTTATGCCGAAAATCTGACAGAGTTTTCCCTATACCTAGGACCTATCCAATCTGCACAAAGATTCAGATAACACTTCTAAATTCTCAATTTCCACAATCACATCTCATCAACATCACATGGCCCCTTCTGGGCCCTCCAAATCAGACAATAGTCATAAACTTGAAAAATTACATTTTAGTCCTTATAAATAGCCCTTTTGCAAAAACTACCCAAACGAGCTCTAAAAATTCTAAAATTTTGCCCCACGGTCCTTAATAATATTATAAGGCTATTACAAAAGGAATTATAATTTTCTAATCATCCAAAAATATTTTATGAATTTTATTCTAAAGCGGTATTAGCCTAAAATGAGCAACTTGGAATTCAGGTTTACCTATGCCAATTCTAACACCTGGGACGCGTCCAGAACGTCTGCAAATGCTAAGATTAACTGTAATATCGACCACATTCTGAGACGGGCTGACGGGTAACCGAATCTGACTGAAAATGCGATCCCGGCGCCGGTGATCTATCTTCAATCCGATTGCACCTAAATTAAGTCCAAATTGTGTTAATAATTATTATAAAATTATTTTTAAATTTTAAAAATCGAAAAAGTTTGAAAATCTCACCAAGCGATCTGGACCATCCGATTGTCGTCTTTTTCAAACGGTGTCTGATCGGAGAGAGACCGGTCCTATCTCAAAGATCTCGTCGTCCTGAGTCCATTAGTGGCCTCGGATTTCCAATCCGACGGTTAGATCGCTGGAAAAGTTGCCGAAAAGCCACTGCCATCACTTTCTCTCTCCTCTTTCTCTCTCTTCGAAACTCGCCGGAAACTCCACCATTCCTAGCATGGCTGGTCAAAAAATGGAGCTGGGTTCGTGGTGAGTTGGTGGCACTTTGAATCGCTGGCGTTGGTGGCCCGGAATCGGCCGGAAAACGACCCACTTCTCTCTCTCTCTCTCTCTCTCTCTCTCTCTCTCTCTTCTTTTTCCTTCCTTTTCTTCTCTCTATTTCTCTTCCTCCACGCACTTTCTTTGTGCCGCATGACTTGATGCCGCCCCGAGGTGGGGAATGCCGCGTGCCTCGCCGATCTTGGTCTTTGGTCGGAAGAGAGGAGAAGGTGAGGAGAGAGGGGAAATTCTTGCGTTTTTATTTTCTGTTTTTTTTTTAATTCTAATTACACTATTAGTCCCCCAACTTTTTAGGGGTTTACAATTAGGTCTAAAATTATTTTATTATGTTAAAATGTAATAAAATTCTAGTAATGATAAAAATAAATATAGTCTAGGAAAAATTTAATTATTTTATTCTCATTTACTAAATTAACTTTAATTAATTTATTTATTATTATTATCTTCTTTTATTTTAAAATCAATTCAAATAAATCCTATAATATTAATAACATAATATTTCCTTTTTATTTTATTTGAAATTTAAAAATTTTAGGTTGCTACAGAGGGTGTTATACTTCCAATCTCATAAAATATATGGCACTTTATACAAAGTTATCCAGGTTTATTTTAGTGAACATGATCAATAGGATGAAGTTATGTTTAAAGATAAAAAAGAAATTACACTAATGCTCTATCAATGATAACTGTTTTAATATCTATCGGTTAAGTTATTTTATTAACTATTAGTGATTAATAGTTAATTATTTATATAGTGATTTAAAGTAAAAAATACTCGATAAAAAATAATTTTAAATTAACTGTTAAATATAAAAACAGCGATATTATTTTGTTGACTCGAGTTAAAATGCTTTATCAATTTCTATGAGTTAGGAGAAATAATTTTTCATGAACTATGCTCTCAACCTCTAAATATTAAATAAATACTATGTCACAAAATATTTTAAATAAGTCACACTATTTTAAAAGTTGTTAATGAATAAATCTAACCATTCAACTCATAAGAGTTTTAAAATTTTTTGATAAAATAATTCGATTTTGAATATTTTCTTTTTTTACTGTAACACAACTACGAGACTATCCAACTAACAAATATCTAATCACGGTTAAAATGTCAAATTTAATTATTGATATCTTTATGTTTAATAGCGAAATATATAAAAGAAAAAAAACACATGATTATGCTTTTTTTTAATTTTTTTAATGAAAAGTATTTTTCCTATATTTATTATGAAATTTTGCATTAATGTGGCGATTTCTTCAATATAAAATTAAAATTCTTATCGTTTAAAGTTTTTACACAGTGATTAAAAAAATAATTAAATTATTTACATTATAATAAAATATTTTTTAATTTAGTTAAATTATGTTTTATCTCACCTATTTTTTTTTAAAAGAAAGGTTTTAAGAAGAGATTTAGAAAATTATATAAATAATTATTATATTTAATAGAAATAAGAATAAAATTAAAAAATAATTAATATTTTTTATTTTTTTAAATAATAAATAATTATGAATAAAATAATTTATAAAAAAGATAAATAAAATTAAATGATGAGAGTACTATATCAGAACATGGGACCATTGAGGTTTAATAATTGAATCACTAATTCATTACCATTTTTAAATACCAAACTTATTTCTGGACTTGCATTTTCCTTGACTTTATCATCCCTTTCTTCCTATCCTTTCCTCATCCTTCTGCTTATTTTTCTTACTCCCAACGCCTATCTGACAGAAAGAAAGGCCTATTTCTAGCGTATCCCTATTGGGAAAGGCGGTGATAAAATGGGGAAAGCCTAAGTCTCGAACGTGTGACCCCAAATTTCAAGTCTCTGGGGCTACTGGATTCGCCGACACCCATGTCTGTGTGGCGTTACGCCGCCATTGGGACGTTACCCTGGGAAAAAAGCGCCTTGATTTGGTTTAATTCACTCAGTATTAGCACTAGAGTTCCGTTCTCCATGAAAGATCGAAGATTTTTTGTGATTGGATTTAGTTCTGCAAAACTTAGAAATTTTCTGATTACAGCATTGAAAATTTTAATTCGTTGAGGTTGTGTGTCTAATTCTACATTGAAGATGAAGAGATTCTAGTGCAATGCAATAAGATCCAAAAGCAATTGAGCAAAACTTTCCCATCATGTTGAAGACAGCCGTGTTTAAAAAAAAACATTTTGTTTTATTTTTTTTTTATAGATTCTATTAATTGATACAATAATATTTTAATATGAAAAACATTTTTAATTATGTTTCTTTCTAGTTTTATATGTATTTAAGATTTTTTTATAATAATTAAAAAATAATTAAATTACTTAATACTAATTAATTTTTCAAAACGATAATTATGTATAAAATAACTTTTAAAAAAAGTCAGAAAAAAAGTAAAAAAAATAAAATAATAATTTTGTATTAAAATTATAAAACGGTGCAAAATTACGTTGAAAAAAGTGTAACATGACATAAAAATATAATTTCTTGTAACATTGCACTTATTAAAATTTATCACTAATCTTATATTGGTAACATAAAAATTTGTATTTATAAATGATATTGTACTTTTTTAATGTAATATTGTAAATTTCTTTTTAATATTTATAATTTTGATGTAAAATTAATAGTAAATAAAAATATTTAATGAATTTTAATTGGTGCAATATTCCACTCGATGGAAAACCTGTAAAATCATATTAAAAAAATATCTCATCTTAGTAAAATTTAATAGAATTCTCTCTCTTATCTCCTCTGCATTTCTTATTCCTTTTCTCGCCTCTCCTCTTAACATTATTAACAATAATCAGTTTTCTTTCTCTCAAAATTCTCTTTTTCTTTTTTTTTTTTTAATTTTTTTATCTCTTCATCGAAGAAGGTTGAAACTCTCTCTTTATCTCTCATCATGAAACCCTCACGCCATCCAAAGGTTATCATGTGAGCAAACTCTAAATTATGAAGGAGTAGAAAATATTACAATCTAACTCGAGAAACAATTGGCATTCTATTGTGTTGCTGTGAAGAAAAAGTGACATTGAAAATTTCACAGACAAATGCGTACTCTGAAAGGAGGTTCTATGGATACACTGGTAGTTCTTTATTCATTCTCTCTTTTTTCTATTCTCAGTGTTGTTCGATAGTGGTTCCTTAGTTAAAAATTATTATTATGTTTCATATTTTATTGAATAATCAAAAATTAATTTTTTCTAATTATTTAGGAGTATTTTAGTCATTGGTAAATTCTACTAGTTTAATTCCATAATCAATTGATGTTTGTTGATTTTTCTCTAACAAAGAATGAAGTTAAAGATTCATAGGTAAAGTAAACAAAAAAATTTCATCTACTCCTTTATTATTTTAGTATCTTATTTTATATTTAGTAGATTGACATATGGAGAAAATATAATTAATATCATTATTATATATTAAATTTATAATATAAAATTAAGTTTAATACAAATTCTTATTAAATCTATAGCATAAAAACTTATATATTTTTTTTATTTGAATGGAGCAAAATATATATATATTTTTTCACCCTATTAACTTAATTTTTTGCCTTCGCTCCTGCCATTAAGTAGAGCAGAGTAAAGAAACTATTTTTACCAAACAAGGATTTGTTTTATGAGTTGACAAAAAGGGTGAGTTTTTTTTTAAGTCTAGAGAAAGGAATGATTACAGTAGTACTAAATTTTTCACCAAGAGATCTATATGGCCAACAAGATCATACTGATGAAGAAAGGATTGAGAGAAAAAATTAGATAGAGATAAGGTTAGATGGATAGTGAAATGGAGCGAGGAATGAACTTTTGTTCATGAAAAAGAAGAAGTAATAAGAAACATGAAAGATGGAGGAGACAGAAGAGAAAACGCAGTTTGCCACCATGTATATGTCGCGTCAACATTTTACTTGCAAATCGTTTATTATAGGTAAGGATGACTTTATCATTCACTAAATTAATTTTAAAGGAATTGCCTATTAAAAATTAAACTTGAAAAATAATAATATTATAATGCTCAAAATTTAATAACTATGAATTATGAAAATAAATTAAAAAATAAAGCTAAAAAAATTATTTTAGCATAAAAATTTGTATCTATTTATTTGTTCCTATAGAATCAAAATTTTTAGTTATTATTTATTATAATAATTATAAATTATTATTATTTTAAAACAATAATTAATTTAAAATTATCTCTATGCAAGTTTATTTTTTTTTATAACACTTTAACTCTTTAAATATAGCACCATTACAAAATTAACATTTTTAATGTTGTATTTTACTTTCAATTTCTTAAACAATAAATTCAATGAGCATATGATCATAGAATTACTTATTCTTAGTTCATAGAAAATGAGTGCATCAAAATTGATGACATTTGCAGATTAAAGATAAATTTTCTTTCATTACTTGATGTTATATATATTAATAAAATTACTAAAAAATTATTATAGATTCATTTATAGATAATTTTTGTAGCATAAAAGAATAATATACTCTTTTATTATAAACTACAATTTAAATTTAGACATTTTTCTGTGTTCATTCTTATATCTCCTTGCGAGCAATCAGATATATTTACTCTGCTTAATAACATTCTCTATATTAATAACTCCCTCAAATAATTAATTGATTTGGGTGTTGGAATGACTAGCCATAAGCCATCGATCTCATCTCGTGCATGCTTGCAAGCTGTCATTTACTCTCAGACTAGTCAATAGACCTTACGGCAGCATTCACAAGTGCCTAAAAATTAAAAGCATGAGCAATACGTCACAGTATTTATGGTACAGTTGATAACACATCAATATTACAGGTGCTATTGACTAATGACTAATGATGTCTTTGCTTTTTAGAAATCAAGTGATATGAAAAATGTTTAAATATCGATATTATATTAAATTAAAAAAATGGATGGAAGGTGTTCTATTGTATATTTGGGGAATTAAATTAAATTACTTTTAAATTAAATTACTTCTATGAAATAAAATTTTACTTTTTTAAATATATACACAGGTTCTTTTGTACTGGAATTGAGGATAAACATCTAAACATTGAGGCCCCACATACTCAGTTTTAATAATTTTTGTTTCAATTACTTTTTTTTTTTTTTTTGGAATTTCTTAAAATGAAACAGAAAATCAAGAAAAAGGGAAAAAACTAAGCGGTTTCTTCACTCCCTCGAAAGCATAAAAAACAGATGGCTCCTCCTAATAGTTAGTATCGCCTCTGTCCCCCTCACGCACGCTCGCTCGCTCCACTCTCACATGCACCCATTTGCCCATTTATAGCCCTTCAATCTCCACCACATTCTCTATCCCAATTTCACCACCTTCCTTACACTCCTCTTCCTTCTCCTCCTCTGTCTACTCCGTTTTTTCTTTTTCGGTGTTTGTGAAAAAATAAATAAATAAATAACAGAGCCATGGTGGTTCCGTCACAGACAGCATTAGACCGTTACTCTGTAATCAAAACATGCAAGCCTACAGGCTTCTTCTCTGGGATTCCTGTCATAAACCTGACCAACCCTGATGCCAAGACCCTCATAGTTGAGGCTTGTCAGGAGTTTGGGTTCTTCAAGTTGGTCAATCATGGAGTCCCATTGGAGTTCATGACCAGATTGGAAGCTCTGGCTATCAACTTCTTTAATCTCCCTCAGTCCGAGAAAGATAAGGTTGGCCCTCCTGACCCTTTTGGCTATGGCAACAAGAGAATTGGCCCTAATGGTGATGTTGGTTGGATTGAATATCTGCTCCTCAACACCAATCCTCAAATCACTTCCAACAAAACTTTCTCCATTTTCCAGGAGAACCCACAAATTTTCCGGTAAAATTTTGAACGCTTGAAGACTCCTTTTCTTCTTCTCCCTATCTTTCCTCTGTCTCTTATTGTAACAGAGGAAATACCATAATATAGCAAATGAATAACATTATTAATATATTCTTCTTGTGTTAATGGTTTCAGCTCTGCTGTGGAAGATTACTTATTGGCAGTGAAGAGAATGGCCAACGAAGTACTGGATTTAATGGCTGATGGATTGGGGATTGAGCCAAGGAATGTGCTGAGTAAGCTGCTGAGTGATGAGAAGAGTGACTCATGCTTCAGGCTAAACTACTATCCACCATGCCCAGAGCTGCAAGCATTGAGTGGTAGAAATTTGGTTGGGTTTGGGGAGCACACAGACCCACAGATAATTTCTGTCTTAAGATCTAACAACACCACTGGCCTGCAAATCTGTCTGAGAGATGGGACTTGGGTTTCAGTCCCACCTGATCAGGCCTCCTTTTTCATCAATGTTGGTGATGCCTTGCAGGTACAGTTGATTTCAGTTTAGTTTTTATGTAAATATATCCTTTTTCTAGGCAAAAAGATTGCAGCTAATTTTGTTATTTGCATTTATCAGTCTGTGTCTTCCATGTTGAAAATAAAAACTACCCTCAAGTAAAAATAAATAATTCTATATTGGCCCCATATCTAGTTTTTACTAGCAGAAGTTTCATCTTCTTTGATTACTTGGAAAAATTTTGGGTTCAAAAGTACAAAATGGATTTTTTTTAAAAATTGAATTTTGTATATGGGGTTCTAAAATATGCAGGTAATGACCAATGGAAGGTTTAGGAGTGTGAAGCACAGAGTTATAGCTGACACAATGAAATCAAGAGTTTCCATGATCTACTTTGGTGGTCCACCCTTGAGTGAAAAGATTGCACCTCTACCATCTGTTTTAGCAGAAGGGGAAGAAAGCTTATATGAGCAGTTCACATGGTGTGAATACAAAAACTCAGCTTACAAGTCAAGGTTGGCTGATTACAGGCTTGGGCTATTTGAAAAAAAACTGCAGGCCATTTTAGCAAATGTTTAGGTTTTTGTCAAAGCTCAAAATAGGTTTGACAGAGTTTACTGAAATTCCCGTAGATGGAAAAGCATATAGGTCGTTCTTTTACTTTTCTTTTGTGGATTTTTTTTTTCTCTCTCTTCTGGTTTAAATGTAACAGCAAATGCAGCAGCTTCTCTACCATCAATGCAAGTTATCATCATGTCATCATGTATACAATACTATCCCAAATGTTTGTGTCAAAATTCCTTACAGGACCCTCAACCTTTTTTTTCTTTTTTGCCTTTTATCCAAAACTAATGAGTAATAACTTTTACCAGATTGGGGGGGGGCTTCCCCACTTCTCAGATAATTATGGCAAGCAAAACTCACATCTCTGGTCAGATTTCCAATTGCCATCACTTTTCTAGTTTTCTATTCTCAATTGCTTGCAAAAATATCACCATCACATCATACCATGAATCAGAAAAGTTTGTGTACATTGGTATTTGACACAATAATTCAACTCACATACAAATAAGCCCAATTGGCCCACCTATGCAGCCAACCACAGCTTCAATTATTAGCTTTACTATGATTCACAAAAGTTGTTATTGCACCTATTTGCATGACTCATTAATTGGCTTGTCATTTGGGAAACTGAAATGTTGCAAAATTAAAATACAATTAAAGTCAATATGATCTTCAAGTTCAAAACCTTCATGGGTAAAAAAGAAAATGCACTCTGTTGTAAGCAAGTGATTGGACTGTAATTTTTCAAATTACACTGTTACACTAGCAATTTTGTTAAAAGTATTATTGAAGAATATTAATATTATCAGTTCATGGTTTTTAGGGGAGTAAGTCCCTACCGCCCCCACCCACTCAAAATAAGAGGGCTCAGCCTTAGAAGATCCTGAAACCTGAAAGGGAAAGGTACACTTGAAAGAGTCAAGTCACACTCCCAAAGAGTTTGTATTGTATTGACCATCCAAGTGCACTTCACTATCTCAGTCACAACCCCTTTTCTGACTCAGCATTTCATCAACCATTAATTCTACCCAAGGAGAGATGCTACTTAGTTATCATTTTTCACCTTCTAATGGATCAACTATCTGTCACAGTACAAATTTATTCTTATTTACATAATTGATGTATACATGTACTCAGATCAGATCATAAACTATAAAGCCATATATTTCTACTTATTGATGCATACCATTAGATTATAAAACTATTGACTCAATGACTTTCATGTCGTTATTTCAAAATATTTTTCTTTGAATTGGTCTCTAGAGGCAAAAGATCAACGCAGATAGGCATTTTATGTGTTAGAGTCTCATTCAAACTAAGGACCACATCCGAAAAATTTTTTGTAGTCACAGCTCACAGGCATGATTGCAATTCTAAGAAGTGACGTGTATAGTGATAAGAACACATTCAATGTTGCCGACTTAGCAACTCCTTGTGCCTGAATATAAATTTCAAACAGAGAAATTGCTAAATCACATCCACATCCGCATCCACACACACACTCAGTCACCTTCATTTCAGACTATGGATTTTAGGAGAAACCAAGTAAAAGGGGGATCAGAGAAGAGTCATTTGACCACTCGCTACAGGCAGGCACAGCAGATACCTCCCAAAAGGCAATGTTGACAATGCAAAATGTTCCAATTTTTGGGTACCCTTCAACGTCATTGGCTTTGCACGGCCAGTGTGGGGATTTTGAAGTGGGTATAGTATCTCTCGAGGCATAATTAATTGGCACCATTTTAGAAAGGCAATGAAACCAAGGGGAAAAAATAATAAATAAAAGCAAACTTATCCACTGGGTTCTCCTTTAAGAAAGAATATTACTGCGTGGGTACGACTTTAGGTCCCAAAGTAGAATAGAATATCCTGTACATGAGAGTGATATTTCAGAGATATATGGCCAACAATTATCTAGTGCTGGCCACTCGCAGGAGTAATTCTCGTCCCATTTTGGATTGGAACAGACGCTTCTAGTCCTTAGTAGAAAGGCCACTGTATTAATATATAAAGGGCGAATTGAATTAAAATTTTGGTTATCAAGTATAAACTACATTACAAAAAATTATAATTAATGTGTTTTAATTTAATATAATATTTAAATATTTTTAAAATTATGAAATTTTGAATTTAAATTTTAATTGATGGTGCCACCAATTGTAAGCATGGCATCGAAAAGTAAATAGATACTCCTTTTTTTTAGTACTTTTCAGTGTTTGGGCTGGACATGAATCAATATTTGTTCTTGTTTCACTTTCCATAAATTGGGGGTTGTTTTGGTAAAGCAGCATTGATATATTAATTAAGCAGTGGCCACAGCCATTTAGAGGTGGCAATAGCGCCTCTAAATAAAATGCAATTATTTCTATTTTAGTCAAGATTTTCAATGCATTTAGCGGTATCAAAATAGGATTTTGCAATGGAATTACACCTTCACGAAAAAGGGAAAAAAAAAAAAGTTATATGTCGGATTTTTTTTTTTTAACCGAACAATATTGATATTCAAATTCGAGATTTTATAGTTCTTAATACAACTCTAACAGTACTAGCTAAAGTTCATTAGTAAAAAGATGGTATGTATAAACAATTTAATGGTGATAATTCTCAAATTTTCTTTTACATGAGATTAATTAACGCCGAAGGAATCCTTTGGCCATTGTGGAAGGCGCTCTCCACCATCATCAAATTTCTTCATTTCTACCTTTGTCTGCATGGCTGTAAGTCAAAAGCCAAGAAACCTGTGTATTTTTTTTCCCTTGTATGCATGTGAACCTAACAAGATGCTCTTCCTTGTTTTGTCACAGCAGCCAGCAGCACTAGCCATAAAGACATGCAAATAAGTTTCGGCTGAAATTCCTATAATAGACCAACCATAATTCAAAAACCCTTATGGTTAAGGCTTTTGACCATAAGGGTTTTTGAAGAATTTGGTTTCTTTAAAGCGATAAACCATGGCGTTCCATTTGGAATCCATGACAAAATTTGAATCTGAGAAAGACGAAGAACAACCATTCATTTATGGATACAGATTCAACCAAGCGATAATTATGAATTTAATTGGTGTTTCTGCCATATATTCTTGTTTCATGTTCATGCTTGGAAAGAACTCAAGAAGGATTTTTTTTTTTTTTTTTAACTGGGGGTGCATGTATTGAGTGATGGACGATTTAAGGTTGCTGCTAACGTACGGTTCAAAATCTAGGGTTCCAATATATTCTTGGAAGGGCCATCGTTGAGTGAGAAGAGTGCACCCTCGCATGCCCGCATTATAATTGAAGGACAAAAGAGCATGTACCAGCCTACTAGGAGTTCACACGGGATCAAAACAAAACTTTAGCATTTTTATCTTGACTCGGTGACAATAGGCTGGTTCCATTTAAGAGAATTGCGAGCCAATGATGTGTGTACTTACAGAATAACAACAATAAATAAAGAATTCTCCTTTTTTTAAAAAAAATATATTTTGTTTTCAATAGAAGTTTGATGAATTATATAGGGATATAATTGTTGAATTTGGTTGATTAATGTGTGTAATTACAGAATAAATACTTTGGCACAGTTAGGTGTAAATTGTGAAATGAAAAACATGTGTGGCAGTAATATTGGACTGCAAAGTAATTAATGAGAGATGAACATGTTGGGATATAGCTAAAAAGCAAAATGTCAATGAGGTAGGGTGCAGCTCCTGTGTATCAAGGTCATGTTGATGTAAACTTTTTTTTTTTTGGTCTTGGCTTTGCTAGTGTTGTACATCGAATTTTGTATGTTAGTTGGGAAGCACCAACTAAGACAAGATTGACCTTTGATGCGTCCCAACCGCAAGTGCACGGGTCGTACAAGTAGTATAGAAAAATATCGATCCCACGAGGAGTTGTGTTAATGATTGAATTTTCGATATAAAAGTTGACTAAATTGAAGTATTTATGAGATTAAAATGATGAATTAATGGGTAATGGAGTGTGAAATCTAATTGTGCAAAATTAATATTCTATTCAACAATGTATTAATTAAACTAAAATTGCATCAAATAGAAATAAGCAAGTTCAAATATGGCAATATTTAAATTGGCAAATGATTAAATTCGATTAGAAATTAACAATGGTAAAAAGGCGATTCCGGAGTTCGGGATTTCATATTCGAGCTATTTTGGGATTTTAAATTGGTTATCCAATCTTGTGATACTAATGGGTTTTAAGGAGATTAATTCTTAAATCCTTTGAATTCCCTTTCGAGTGAGACAAAGAGTGCCTTAATCAAACTAATCCTACTTTCGTGGAGTTAGAATTAATTAAGACCCATTAAGTTCTTTAATTAATCTATGAATCCTCTTAATCCTTAGCCTATTTCTAGGTCTAAGTTAATTAAGTCCAATTTCCTGATTATCTATCACAAGGCATTCTCCTTTCGTTGCTTCAACCATGGATTAAGAACATTACTCAATGGGATCCTACATTAAGCATGTCATTAAGCATACAAGAAATGAATAAAACTCATTAAGACCACAAAATATAGATTACCCAATCAAAATCCACAAAATATCTCAAATATTACAACCCTTACTCCAGAATCAAAAGTAAACTACTCACTATCCATAATGCTTACAAGATATGATGAGTTTAGATGGAAATAAAGCTTTAATCTAAACTAAGAAGTAAGAAATTAAACACTAGAAATGTAGAAAAATGTAAAGGAAGGAAGAAATCTGCAAATCTTAGTTGAAAATGGTGTGGAAGGTGAAATGACTCCTCAAATTCTGCTTAGCCTCCTCCTTTCTTCCTTTGCTCCTTGCCTCCTTTCTAAAATGAGAAAATGGGACTATTTATATCATTTTTCTGACATGGAGCCCTAAAATAGTATGTTCTAGGAGGAATACATTAAGGGAATCTTACTTGACTCATTAATGAGCTCTTTTTGGGACTGCATAAGTGGACTGCATAAGTTATGCAGTCCCTTATGCACATTTCGGCTGATTCTGGGTTACTTATGCAAAGCTGCATGACTTGGTGCATAGGTTATGCACAATTTCGTGAATCTGCATAAGGGAGGCGAGAATGTGCATAAGCTATGCAGTCTCCTTATGCACATTTCGGCTGGTTCTGGAACAGTGTTCTTCCTCCTTATGCAGAACTGCATAGCTTATGCGGCAAGTTATGCACAGTTTGGTCAATGCATATTTCAGCTTGAAAACTTGTTTTTGGCATCTTTTTGCTGTAGAAGACACTCCTCAATGGCAAAATTCTCTTTAGTCCTTCAAAAACACCATTTTTCCTACAATACAAAGCAAAAATTACAAATTAATCCAAAGTTGACAATTATGGAAAACTAACTAAATAACTAATGAAATTAGCTAAAAATGACTAATAACCAAATAAAATGATTGTGAAATTAGACCTAAATGACTATGCAAAATATGTGCATCAAATACCCCCAAACTCAAGCTTTTGCTTGTCCTCAAGCAAACTTTAAAATGTGATGCAAAGTTTTTAGGGGTGCCTTATCCAAAGAGTTATGAAAATCACTCATTAAGGTAACTTAACACACCTTTAGCCATACCAACAATCCATATACCCATCCTTCAAAATGCAAAGAATTTAATGCTTATCCAAGCTTTCACCGCTTAGCCATCAAGTCAATTATCATTCAAATCCCCAAACCAACTAATCAAAAGAGAGAGTCATGCTCAAAAGGAATTCTAGGACAATTGATAACCAAAGTATCTCTATATAGAATGATGGAATTAAATGAATGAATGGATAATTTTCCAATCCCATAGGCAAATTCCCTACTCCTATCTCCACTAATGTAGCAAATACTATCAAGAGATCAAAGGTCTTTTTAGGGATGTAATGGGGCCATGGGGTTCAAAAATGAGGCTAAGAAGAAAGATGGGTAAAAAGGATTCAAAGCATGAGAATATTTTCAATTTTGAAACATAAGGTACACTTTATTATATATTTTTTTCTTTTTCTCTTTTTTTATATATATGGGAGAGAGAAATACACAATGAGGATTGTCAAGTGCTAGCATAGTTTACAAAACAGATAAAAATGGAGGGACATTTTGATACTTTAACTTGTATTTTGCATTTTCTTTTGATGATTGTCCCTAAAATTGCCACCCCCAAACTCATTTCTTTTAATACTTTGGGTGGATTTCTTTCATTTTGAATGGCAATAGTGAAAAGCACATATACTAGCACTTTTACAAGGTGACAAGTATTTCTTCTCCCTTTTATTGTATTTTTTTCTTTTCTTTTCTTTTTCTCTTTTTTTTTTATGTACCTAATATTGTAAATAATTATTCTCATGAAAAGGGTTGGAGTGTTTGGTTCATTGGCTAGGTAACAATAAGGATTTCAAGAAAAATTAGGGGTAAAAAAGCTCAAAGGGGTTTACAAGGGTCAATTTTAATTAGGAAAAGGGCCAAAGGTTTAAAATGAGAAGGTTTAAATCAAAGAATGCCTAATCATCTCTCTTTTCAAGTACAAGCTGGTATTTCGCCTTGAAAGGTTTAGAAAATTTGTTCTAGGATTGGTGAGACATCATTTGACTACCTTATATCCAATAATTCCCTCTAAACACTTCCATCTCCAAATGACTAGTTGGGTGGCTTTTTGGCTAAGAAGATATAGGCAAGGGATAGACACTTCAAAACCTTGCACCTTTTAGGAAACTTTCAATCCACAAACCCAACTAAAAGGTGAGTCAAATCACTTTCATAGGCAACTTTTCAATACTCAAGGGATTTGGCAAAAGATTTTAATGCATGATGCATGATTCCTAAAATGAGTAATGCATGAACTAAATGGAGGAAGTCTATTTGTATGCAATTTGTACAATTTCTAAGTGATGTATAATGTGTGTGTAGATGTGTTATGTATATATATGTATGGATGTATATGTAAAATATTTACAATATATGTAAATGAAATGGGATGAGATGTTCCTATACTCAAAATGTGAAAAGTAAAGCCAAAAATCAAAATGTGCACCCCCAAACTCAAAATTGGACATTGTCCTCAATGTCTCAAGCAGCAGATAACCAAAACTCAAAGCAAATAATATTGACCAGGAATTGTAAAAAATGAAGAGCAAAAAGAAAGAGTTACCTGGTATGAGAATTCAAGATAAAGGAATGCATAAGAAGCTGCACAGGTTATGCGGAGTTAAGTGCTGTCCAGAACATGTGCATAGGTAAGGTGCATAAGCCATGCAGTGCTGCATAAGAGGCAATAGATGTGGCATAGGCTATGCAGGACAGTTGCATAAGGGAAATACAGATTCTGAAGTAGCAGAAAGGGTTGCACGCTATGCAAAGGTTATGCATGAGGAAATTCATAGGTATACAAAAGCTGCATGGAATTGGCAAGGGAAATGTACAACCAAAGAAAAGTATGGGAATATAGACAGAGTATGGGCAAATATGTACAAAAAGGCAATAAGTGCAATAAAAATCAAAGAAGACGAATGTAATAGCTATTCAATAAAACTTTAAAGGAAACAGAATTTAAAAGAAACTAATTCAGAGCAAATCAACAAAATCCAAAACAAAGTATAAATGTTTGAACATATTTACAAAGAAAAGGTCCTACAAGATTGAACAAAAGTAAACTAAACACTAATCTATGTCTATTGTTTTTCCTTTGTCCAAGGATGTTGCTAGAAATGATGGTGCAGAGGAGGTGATGGAGGTGGGGTGGCATGCCCAGAAAATCATGAGTTGCTTCACCATTTCCTTGATTCTTCTGTTTGTCCCTGGTTTCCATGACAAGGTCAAACAGTTGCTCATGACGATCCTTTAGTGTATCAAGACCACTGTCAAGCTTCCTATCCACAAAGTAGATATCATCACTAAGCCTGTCGAGGTAGGTGAATAAGGCTTTAGTGTTGAATGGAGGAGGTGCTGTGGATGAGGTAGGTTCAAATTGTAGGAGGAATGGGATGAGCAGAGCTAGCTGGAGTGACCTGAGTATGCAGAGGGGGTGGGGTAGGGGTACAAGGGAGATGTGGGGCTGGTGTGAAAGGTTGGGTTCGGTTGTGCAATAGGCTCGATTTGCAGGTGGCAGTGTCATCAAAATATGATAAATGGAACCTGTTTTGGTTAAGTGTGCGATCAAAATAGGAAGTGTCCTCAAGTGCTGGGATTGAGTGCTCTGCAGGATTAAAGCCAAAATGTTTGGCTATGACAGTGATGAGTCCACCCAAAACAATATCACCAATGGATTTGGTGGCAATATGCAGCACATGTTCGCAAAAGAAGTAACCTGGAGACACCTTAACTTTGTGAAATGCACACCATAACATAAAAAGTTCAGATTTGCCACACGAGTAACTAGTCCCTCTGCCCAATATGGTGCTAGCCATCAACCTATGAATAAACCTAAGTGCAGGGTCAAGGATTTGGGATGTTTTGGACCTACCAGCAGAGAAGGTTTGGGGTTGATTTGTTATGATTCTCCAAAATTGGGCAGATTCGGATGCCCTTATTGGCTACCTCTACTCCGATGTGGTACTCTAAAGAACCCATCAATTGCAAAACCAAAAATGCTATGAAATTGATCCAATGACAGCTCTCTATTTTGCCCCAAGCATCTAAATGTCATAATTGGCTTATGGTCTACATCATGCAAGTTGAGGGTAGCAGAGAATGAAGAAATAAACTCCAAAACTAGAATTGGATAAACTACCTCTTGCTTATGCACAAATTCTGTCCAACCCATACCGTCAAGAAATGCAACTACATTATCAAATAAACCCAGAGATTGTAGAGCATCAGCAGATATATACCTAGTAGGTTGTACTTTCCTATCCTTGAGTCTTTTGAAAGCGGCTTTTTGAATTGTATCAGGGAGAGGCCAAGGCAGTTTGGATACAAATCGGGTTGTCCTTCACTGGAAGAAGGTGTAGAGGCTGGAGCCTTTGGTTTTTAGGAGGTGGTTCCAAAATGGGGTGGGTGGGTCTTTGCGTTTGGACAGAGAGGAGGAGCAGAGGGCATGGGTCGCACGGATTTGGACCTAATTTTGCGTTTGTATGTGGTTGATGGAGGTGGTGGTGGTGTCGTTTGTGGTGGAGGATTGGAAGGGGGATGTATCGAAGACAATGGAGTGACTTCAAGAGGAGAGGCGGGGCGGGAATGGGGAGGGGAATCCATGGTCGATTGGAGAAGAGATGGAAATGTAGGGGGATTTAGGGTTTTTGTGATTAGAGCGCTGGAGAAGATGGGAGAGAGGCGCGAGAATGCCTGAAAGAAATGGAGGATGAAGGGCGGTCGTGGGGTTCAAGAGTCGGGAAGTGGAGGTGGTGGGAATGGCTTTCTTTGAAAATGAATTTGAATCGGGTTGTAGGAGACTGCATAAGGAGAAAATGATTTATGCATAACCTGTGCGTGTTTCAAAAGGATTTATATTTCAGAAAAGTGCTTATGCACAAGTGCATAGGTTATGCACTGTCCTTATGCATGTTTCGGTGACCCTGAAATGGTGAGGAGCGAAGTCATGCGGGAGTGCATAAGTTATGCACTCCCCTTATGCATCTCTCGGCAATAATTGTTTTTCAGAAACTTGGGTCATGCAGATGTGCATAAGCTATGCACTCTGCTTATGCACTCTGCGGCAATTTTTGGGATTGAAATTTTGTTATGCGTATGCATAGGCTATGCACATTCCTTATGCAGTCTCGGTAACTTTTGGGGTTTTCTGTTGGTTATGCAGGAGTGCATAGGCTATGCACTCTGCTTATGCACTCTTCGGCTGAATTGATTTTTTGGAGATCTTGGTTATGCAGAGGTGCATAGGCTATGCACCTTCCTTATGCACCCCTCGGCAAGAATGATTTTTCTGGGTTTTTGGTCATGCAGAAGTGCATAGGTTATGCACTCTGCTTATGCAACCTTCGGCAGAATTGGAGCTGTGGAATTTTGGTTATGCAGAAGTGCATAGCTTATGCACCTTCCTTATGCAAACTTCGGCAGAGAGAGAAAATGAAGGATTTGAAGTTATGCAATTGTGCATAGGTCATGCACTCACCTTATGCAAGTTTTGACAGATATGAATTTTGACAAAATGAGGTTATGTGGTTGCATAAGCTATGCACTCTCCTTATGCACTTGCAATAAAGGTGAAAAATGGCAAGAATTTTGGTCATGCAGGATTGCATAAGCTATGCAGTTGCTTATGCACAAGTTTAACAAGATCAAGAATGCAATAGAACATGGATTGCAAGTGTGAAAGATACCCTGGAATGATGAAATATAATTCTATGAAGCACAAACCATGAGAAATTTGCACTAAAAACACATCAATATATTCAAAATTCATCAAAAGTGCATCACATAAGCATGTAAAAATGGATCCTACATAAAAGACCTTTGAGAGCTATGCCATTTTGACTCAAATTCTGCAAATCAACATTTAGCACATAAAACTCCATAAAAATCTGTATAAAGTTGCATCAAACCACAAATGAGAAATGAAATCTCCAAGATTTGCCAAGAAAATTCAACATTTCTACTTTGAATCCTACAACCCAAAGAAGCTCAAAGCGCAAAAATGACTCACTTACCACCATAATATCATTATAAGCACAAATATTAGAAAATTACCCACCCAACCTCACCAAAACACATGTAACTGCAGATTTTATTGTTGCTCTGCATAAACCAGATAGCAATTTCTTCACCAACCTTTCTCCATTGATATACATCCAACCTCATCAAAAATGCAAGTCATTGGCTGCAGACACCTTTTGCTGCAGATTTTATTTTTCCTCTGCATGAACTAGATTGCGGCTCTGCCAGATTATGCAGCAAAAGCTTATCAGTTCTTTTGAAGGACTAAATTTGTCAAGTTAAGAATTACTTCCCCAATAGTTCACCAGCCCTTCTTCATTGAATTACATCTACAAGAGACAAAATTTAACAATGTCAAAAATTGAATTTGGGGAGATTTAAGATAAAAACAAAATTAATGAAAATGAAAGTAAATCAACAAAAGCAAAATAAAAGGACTTGGGATGCCTCCCAAGAGGGCTAATTATAGTCCTTAGTGGACTTTTCATGAATTTCTTTGAAAAGAGGTGAGGATTGGAGAGCTTGTAACACTTGCTCCTAGTATTGGGTCTCCGTTATGTAATGCTTCAATCTATGCCCATTGACCTTAAAATTCCCAGATTTTTCACTCCAAATTTCTATTGCTCCATAAGGGAAAACCTTAGAAACTCTATATGGACCAGTCCACCTTGACTTGAGTTTTCCAGGGAACAATTTCAATCTTGAGTTGAACAACAAAACTGAATCACCTTCTTTGAATTCCTTTTCCTCGGATGCTTATCATGCCAAACTTTAGTTCTTTCTTTGTAAATACGGGCACTTTCATAAGCATCCATCCTCAATTCCTCAAGCTCATTAAGTTGTAACAACCTTTTCTCACCAACTTGCTTAAGATCAAAATTCAAGGTCCGAATGGCCCAATATGCTCTATGTTCTAGCTCCACAGGTAAATGACAAGACTTACCATACACCAACCTAAAGGGAGTAGTTCCTATAGGGGTTTTGTAGGCAGTCCTATATGCCCATAAAGCATCATCTAGTTTGATAGACCAATCTTTCCTAGAATTGTTCACTGTTTTCTCCAAAATATGCTTGAGTCATGTTAGAAATTTCAACTTGTCCTGAAGTTTGAGGATGGTATGGGGTAGCTATCTTGTGCACTACACCATACTTCCTCATTAAGCTCTCAAATTGCTTATTACAAAAATGGGAACCCCATCACTAATTATAGCCCTAGGAGCTCCAAATCACTCAAGACAAATTTTTCAAAAATTTTACTACCACTCTAGCATCATTAGTTGGAGTTGCAATAGCTTCCACCCACTTCGACACATAGTCAACCCCAACTAAGATGTATCTATTACCATATGAAGGAGGGAATGGCCCCATAAAATCTATTCCCCAAACATCAAATAATTCCACTTCAAGAATATTATTTAGGGCATTTGATCTCTTTTGACAAATTTCCACTCCTTTGACATTTATCACAATCCAACACAAATTTCCTCACATCCTTAAAAGATTTGGCCAAAAGAAACCAGCTTGCAAAATTTTACTAGCTGTCTTAGAGATGCCAAAATGTCCTCCATAATCAGAAGCATGGCAATGATGCAAAATACTCTGGATTTCCTCTTTAGGAATACATCTTCTAATTAGACCATCACAACATCTCCTAAAGAGTAAAGGATCATCCCATCTATAAAACTTCACTTCATGCAAGAACTTTTTCTTTTGTTGCCATGTCATACCTAGAGGTAAAACTCCACAAGATAGATAATTCACAAAGTGCATACCAAGGTAGTTTAGCAACAAGAGAGAAAAGTTGTTCATCCAAGAAAAACTCATCAATAGGATTTCATCCAATTCTTCACCATCCAATTTCAACCTACTAAGATTATCAAGAACTACATTTTCAGCTCCTTCTTATCTCTAATCTCCAAATCAAACTCTTGTAGCATCAGAATCCACCTAATGAGCCTTGGTTTGGCCTCCTTTACTGAGCAAATGCACGATGGTCGCATGATCTGAAAATATAACCACCTTTGAGTCAATAATGTAAGGTCCGAACTTTTCCAATGCAAAGACAATTGCCAAAAATTCCTTTTCGGTTGTTGCATAATTTGTTTGAGCCTCATCCAGTGTTCTACTAGCATAATAAATAGCATAAGCCTTTTTGTCCTTTCTTTGCATAGTTGCTAGCATCACACATAATTTCAAAAGGTAGGCTCCAATCGGGTGGTTGCATGATTGGTGCGTGATGAGAGCTTGCTTCAACTCGCAAAGGCATCCAAACACTCTTGGTCAAATTCAAATGGTGTGTCATTACTTAACAAATTAGACAAAGGTTTAGCTATTTTAGAAAAATCCTTAATAAAGCGTCAGAGAACCCGCATGTCCTAGGAAACTTCGAATTCCCTTGACATTGGTAGGAGGAGCCATCTTCTCTATCACTTCAACTTTGGCTTTATCAACCTCTATTCCTCTGTTAGACACCAAATGTCCAAGCACTATCCCTTCCTGAACCATGAAATGACACTTTTCCCAGTTTAACACAAGGTCAGTATCTGCACATCGCTGCAAAATTTTAGAAAGGTTAGCCAAGCATATATCAAAGAAGATCCATAAGCAGAAAAATCGTCCATAAAAACCTCCATTATGTCTTCAATGAAATCTGAGAAGATTGCCATCATGCACCTCTGAAAAGTGGCTGGTGCATTACACAACCCAAATGGCATCCTTCTATAAGCAAAGGTTCCATATGGGCAAGTAAAAGTGGTTTTCTCTTGATCATTTGGATGGATAGGGATTTGAAAAAAACCTGAATATCCATCTAAATAGCAAAAGTAAGAATGCCTAGCTAGTCTTTCCAACATTTGATCAATGAAGGGAAGTGGAAAATGATCTTTTCTAGTGGCAACATTTAATTTTCTGTAATCTATGCACATTCGCCAACTAGTCACCGTTCTAGTGGGAATTAATTCATTATTTTCATTTTTGACCACTGTCATTCCACCCTTCTTTGGGACAACATATGTGGGCTTACACCAATCTTTATTCGAGATGAGATATATGATCCCTGCATCAAGCAACTTCAAAATTTCCTTTTTAACAACTTCTTTCATATTTGGGTTCAACCTCCTTTGATGTTCAATAGATGGTTTACAATTTTCTTCCAAACTGATTCTATGCATGCAAAAATGTGGGCTTATTCCTTTAATGTCATCTATGGTGTATCCCAAAACTTTCCTAAATTTTCTCAACACTCTTAACAACTTATCAGCCTCTAAAGTACTCAAGTTTGCATTTACAATTCTTTGGATAAGTGTTATTAGTGCCAAGAAATTCATACAGTGAGAAGGAAGTTGCTTAAGTTCTACCTTAGGTGCATCTTCTTCCTTGAATGATGATTGCTTAAATTCAGCTTTTTCCTTTTGTGTGAGTTGAAAACTGGAGCGAAATGAATGGTGGACTTCCCTCTAAGTGTTGAGTATATGCGGCTACATGAGGGTTGTCATAGTCTATGCCTCCTCCATGAACCAAACAATTTTCAAGTGGATCTTACGGATATTTCTTTACAAGTGTTCTTCAACCAGCTCATCAATAATATCAACTCTCAAGCAAGTATCCTTGAATGATGCTTTTTCATAGTGTTATTGATATTGAAAATTAATCGCTCTTCACCAACTCTAAGAGTAAGCTTTTCTCCTTTCACATCAATCAATGCTCGTAGCTAGAAAGGGTCTCCCAAGATAATTGGAATATTAGAATCTTCCTCCATGTCCAAGATGACAAAGTCAACGGTATATAGAACTTTCCAACCTTGGGGCACATTCTCCAAAATCCCTTCAGATACTTGATTGTTAATCAAGAGAAATGTGGGTTGGCTTTAGATCTCCCATGTTGAGCTTTTCATAGATAGAAAGGGGCATAAGGCTAACTGGCCCCTAAATCACATAGAGCTTTTGTAGAACAAGACTCTCCAATGTGGCATGGAATTGAAAAACTCCTGGATCCTTAAGCTTTGGAGGAAGTTTCCTGGAGGATAGCACTACATTCTTCTCACAAAGCTACAGTTTCATCATCTTCAAGTTTTCTCTTATTTGAGAGAATTTCTTTCAAGAATTTTGCATAAGAGGGCATTTGTGAAAGAGCATCAACAAAAGGCACATTTATGTAAAGTTTCTTCAAAACCTCTAAGAACTTCCCAAATTGCCTATCAAGCTTGGCTTTGTGAAATCTTTGAGAAAGGGAAGTTGTGGCTTGTAGGGCTCGGGAGGTATATACTTCTCTTCTTTTTCTTCAAATTTCTCCTTACATTTTTATTCACACACTTGTTTTCCACTCTCATCGGTTCCTTTCTCATTTTCTCTCTTCTCACTTTTCACTCTTCTCATCATTTATAACTTTACCACTTCTTAAAGTAATAGCTTGACAATGCTCTCTTGGATTTTCTGGTTGACTTGGAAGCTTTCCAAAAGATTTGGCACTTGAGGAAGATGCTTGTTGTGCGATCTGGTTTTCCAAAGATTCTGTTGTGTGTTTGCATTTGTTCCAGCCTTGCTTTCACCTCTCTCATCTCCTCATCATGCTTATTTTGGTTGGCAAGAATCTGTTGCAATAAAGCTTGTGGTGGAATTTCGTTCTTCTTTGTTTTGGTGGAGGGTTCATATTTTTCACTGAAAATTAGGCAATGGTTGCCTATTTTGCTGATATGGAACTTGACTTTGCTGTTGTGGTTGAAAATTCTGATTTTGAACTTGATTTTGCTGATTGCCCCATGAAAAGTTGGGATGATTCCTCCAATTTGGATTATAAGTTTGAGAATAAGGATTCCCCATTTGCATGATTCCATAATTACCATCATATGAAGCATGTACTCCATAATCTACTCCAATTTGGTAGTTTCCTCTGCATAAGCCACTTGTTGTGAACTTCCGGTGATGATGTTGAACTAACCAACATACTCAAATCTTCCATCTTCTTAGCAAGGACATTTGTAAGTGCATCAAACTTTGCATTAATCATGTTAAATGGATCAAGATCATACATTCCAGCAGCTTGCCTTTTCTGAGTTGGAGCTGGTCCTCTTGGACTACTCCAAAGATGAGTATTCTTTGCAATTTTCTCTAATAACTCATAAGCTTCATCTTCATGCTTTATAATAAATTCTCCTCTGTTTGAGCATCAATAATTCCTCTGATTGCGGAGTGACATTTGTGTAGAAATTACGATTTATCATCCATTTTGGAATGGCATGATGTGGGCACAATCTTTCCAATTCCTTCCATCTCATCCATGATTCATAGAGAGTTTCATCTTCTCTTGTCCGAAAGATGTCATTTGATTCTCAGCTCTTGAGTTTTTCAGTGGAAAATATTGTGCAAGAAATGCATCAGTTAGTTGCTCCCAATTTGTAATGGAGTTGTGAGGTAAAGAATCAAGCCAATCCAATGCTCTATCTTTCAAAGAGAATGGAAATAGCTTCAATCTTGCTGCATCATCAGACACTCCAGGTTGTTTTTGCATGTCGCAAATCATAGCAAATTTCTTCAAGTGTGTGTGTGGATTTTCAGAAGGATGTCCTCCAAATTGAGAGTTTTGGATCATTTGAAGAACTCCAAAATCCATCTTGTATTGTTGCATCAATCCTTGGTCTTGCTATGCTCTCTCTCAAGTCATCAAAACGAGGAAAAGCATGATCCATCATACTTCCCCTAGGCACGTTTGCATTAACAACTTCTTCTCCTTGGGCTTCATTTTCATTGTTTTGACCATTTCCAGCATTACCAACACCAATTCTAATTCTTTCATCAGCCATATTTGCTTCTAATTCAGTTTCTCTCGAAGCTTCCTTCCTTCTTCTGGTTTCTTTCTTGTTGGCCTTGCAAAATTTCTCAATTTCAGGATTGAAAAGTAAGGTTGTGTCACTTGAGCTTCTAGCTCTTCTCATAAAAGATTAAAGTACCTGAAAAAGAACAAACAAACACAAAATGAAAAGATAACAAAGATAAAACTAAAAACAACTAAAATAATCAAGAATTCAATCTTAAACAAACAACTCCCCGGCAACGGCGCCAAAAACTTGATGCGTCCCAACCGCAAGTGCACGGGTCGTACAAGTAGTATAGAAAAATATCGATCCCACGAGGAGTTGTGTTAATGATTGAATTTTCGATATAAAAGTTGACTAAATTGAAGTATTTATGAGATTAAAATGATGAATTAATGGGTAATGGAGTGTGAAATCTAATTGTGCAAAATTAATATTCTATTCAACAATGTATTAATTAAACTAAAATTGCATCAAATAGAAATAAGCAAGTTCAAATATGGCAATATTTAAATTGGCAAATGATTAAATTCGATTAGAAATTAACAATGGTAAAAAGGCGATTCCGGAGTTCGGGATTTCATATTCGAGCTATTTTGGGATTTTAAATTGGTTATCCAATCTTGTGATACTAATGGGTTTTAAGGAGATTAATTCTTAAATCCTTTGAATTCCCTTTCGAGTGAGACAAAGAGTGCCTTAATCAAACTAATCCTACTTTCGTGGAGTTAGAATTAATTAAGACCCATTAAGTTCTTTAATTAATCTATGAATCCTCTTAATCCTTAGCCTATTTCTAGGTCTAAGTTAATTAAGTCCAATTTCCTGATTATCTATCACAAGGCCTTCTCCTTTCGGTGCTTCAACCATGGATTAAGAACATTACTCAATGGGATCCTACATTAAGCATGTCATTAAGCATACAAGAAATGAATAAAACTCATTAAGACCACAAAATATAGATTACCCAATCAAAATCCACAAAATATCTCAAATATTACAACCCTTACTCCAGAATCAAAAGTAAACTACTCACTATCCATAATGCTTACAAGATATGATGAGTTTAGATGGAAATAAAGCTTTAATCTAAACTAAGAAGTAAGAAATTAAACACTAGAAATGTAGAAAAATGTAAAGGAAGGAAGAAATCTGCAAATCTTAGTTGAAAATGGTGTGGAAGGTGAAATGACTCCTCAAATTCTGCTTAGCCTCCTCCTTTCTTCCTTTGCTCCTTGCCTCCTTTCTAAAATGAGAAAATGGGACTATTTATATCATTTTTCTGACATGGAGCCCTAAAATAGTATGTTCTAGGAGGAATACATTAAGGGAATCTTCTGCCAGCTCATTAATGAGCTCTTTTTGGGACTGCATAAGTGGACTGCATAAGTTATGCAGTCCCTTATGCACATTTCGGCTGATTCTGGGTTACTTATGCAAAGCTGCATGACTTGGTGCATAGGTTATGCACAATTTCGTGAATCTGCATAAGGGAGGCGAGAATGTGCATAAGCTATCTGATCTCCTTATGCACATTTCTTTGGTTCTGAACAGTGTTCTTCCTCCTTATGCAGAACTGCATAGCTTATGCGGCAAGTTATGCACAGTTTGGTCAATGCATATTTCAGCTTGAAAACTTGTTTTTGGCATCTTTTTGCTGTAGAAGACACTCCTCAATGGCAAAATTCTCTTTAGTCCTTCAAAAACACCATTTTTCCTACAATACAAAGCAAAAATTACAAATTAATCCAAAGTTGACAATTATGGAAAACTAACTAAATAACTAATGAAATTAGCTAAAAATGACTAATAACCAAATAAAATGATTGTGAAATTAGACCTAAATGACTATGCAAAATATGTGCATCAACCTTCAGTTTTGTTTTGCTATACTTTCTAATTAAAACTAATGCCAATTAATTACCAACAGAAATTAGAAGGATACCCTTCCTCCTTCAATTCTTAATTATACATGAATAAATATAATTAATTAATAATTTCGTGATTGAATCGACTGATTATATATTTTCTACTATGTTAATAAGTAGGTGATTACATGGAAATTTCTAAAAGTTAAAGAGGATTTGACTAGTTAATCTCCTCATTCACTCAACCACCATTTAGCTGATATTGGGCGAACCCCACCAATATTGATGGATGCTGGAACAATAAATAAGGTGTCCTCTGTGCTGGCATATGGTAAAAATATATACAAGGAACAGGCACCCCGCAACCATCAACATCGATCTGACCAATGCCATTTTTTCTGCAATAATTATTGAATTTGTCTAAGAGGTGGTCATTTCTGTGAATACGTGAGGAAACATGCAATTTCTTTGAAGTACCTGATCTTATCGGATCAACCTCTTTGAAGTACCTAATCTTATCGGATCACCTGTTTCCCCTAAGAGGAAGCACTGGTACGTGCAGTCATGTTTGAACGTAAGTAGGTCTAAGATTATGAGTCTAGTCATGCTTGCCTAAAATTATGATCCCACTTGTCCCTTACCAATCTAAACGGGTAGCTTTCGATTGGTACAGATAAAAGAAGTCAGCTGGAGGAAGTTTCACGTGGATCAGGAATGCCTTTGAAACGAGACATATTAAAGCAACAAATCATGCATGCTCTGTTAATGGAACATGTAGGCAAATTCTTCCTCGCAAGTACGTACAGTTTCCAGGTTATCTGTAGTATAGCATCTCTAAATAATGTTTGCCTTCAGTTGGAGGCGGCTGTGGATTTTGATGCAGCTCTATGTTTACAGCTATATACCCTTTTTATTGGAGACAACTATAAAACATTGAAACAACAAAATCTTTCAAAGATTATTAAAACCTGGTGATCGTAATGTCAAAATTTATATTCCAAGATTTTTGTGTTTTTATCTTTGTTCGGTTGCCATTCTCATGACACAGGCATCAATTAATTCTCTGTCCCCTATTGCCTGCATGTTGATTTGCTTTATGCTATCACTAGTTGAATGGTTTTCCTGCATATATTATATTTATTTTCCTTATACAAAAAATTAAATAATTAATTAAATAACAAGAGCAACATCAAAATGAATATTCTCTCCATTAATCATTAATTCTTCACATACATATATAGCAGATTGTATATTTTTATTTTTTCAATGTCTAATACAATATAAATAAATTGACCTCTCTAATAGATGACATATAAATTGTAAGAGGTCATAGAATACGAGAGCACATATAGTTCTATATGAATATTTGAAGTTTAGGATACATGACTATGTTAATCAAATTCTAACCATTTTCTCCGCATGGTTCATCTCAAACACTACCAATATCAGAAGTTATCCATTTCTATTATACTTAAATACAAATATGGAACCTTACTAGTTAATATTCTCTTTATCCAATTAACTAAACAAATAAAGAAAAACAAAATTATGTGCAAAGGCAAAAGCCATTGACATTATCTATAGGCAGAAACATGGGGAGTGCTCCCTGCAACAAAATGAAGAGATGAAGGACGCACCGTCCATAGACAAAATTACCCATGGCAACTAATTTCAAAAAGCCATAATGTGTTTTTAGAATTCTTAAAATTTCACCAAAAAATCAATAATAATAATAAAACTTAGCCTTAAACAAAAATGTCAACTTTATTCACCAACAACAGTTGCCAGCCAAAAAAATAATTGAAGACACATCAAATCATCAAAGGCAATGAGAAGTTTCCATGGCAGCAGCCTTATTTTTCATAAAATAAAAAAAAAAAAAAAGAAAAATCCCATGGCGTTGGGCAGTTTGTTATTGGTTGAAAGCTACTTTGGAATAAATTATCGAATTTTTTGAAATTAATTAGGGAAGAGAGATGGCAACATGGGCGGCTGGCAATTGTGGTTTTCAAAGGAAGATCTTTGCTGGTCTGCAGCCGTCTAAAAAACAGTGAATTCAATGGCTTTCTAAAAAGTCCAACACTTGTGAATCAACAATGAAAGAAAGAACTTTTTGAAATTCTTGAAGAGGATTAGGTTACTTAGAATCTTTCCATGATTTGGACATTCGACTCTTCACACTATCAAACTTATGTGACTATGTTTGTACTAATATTGGGTGTCACTCTCATTTTCTACTTTGAATTTTTTTAAGTCTCTTTCGGCTGCTAAGTTCATTGAATTCCTTAAACCCATTACTTGACCTCATTATTATTTTATGGAATTTTTTACGTTTCTAATATATTTTAGAGTTTTTTTCTTCAACAATTTCTAGAATATTTAATTCGAATATAATCATGTGCGTCGGTATAAATAATTTATTACAAATTAAGTCCTTAAAGTAAATAATTCATTCATTGACTATATATACTACTAGTCTAATAAAACAAAATAAATTAGTCAATTGTGGAAGACCCAAGTCTCATATCCCCTGTAGATCCATTAAAAACAAAAACTCCAAGCTAGATGATGGTTTAATATTCTAAAAAACTATATTTTTTATAAAAAATAATAAAAGAAAAAATCTTGCTTAATTTAATTTGGTTTGATCATCGAAGATAATATTATTCACTTAGCAAATTTAGGTTATTAACAAAAAAAATAATAAGGAAAGAAAGGAACACAGCCATCACTTTTGAAGTGGGCACAAGGGTGTCTCACGAAACAAAGAAAACAAAGAAAAGTAGGAGGAATGATAATTGACTAAAAATGAAGAAGTAAAAGACCTGAGTATTAGCACGAAAAAGGAGTCCGACCAAGAAACCAATTATTTCAATGATTTGAGCAAAAATGGTGGATGGAGGCCAGCAAAGGGCAAAATGCTAGTGATTGCGGTCCTTAGGACCACATTGTTGTTAGGTATCCATCAAGAAGAATCAAATGTTGGATTCAATTTGCCGGTAATTTGGGCACGCACAAGTGTCCTCTAAACGTACCACACCTATGCCCCCCATTGCCTTTCACTTATGCACTTCACTTCTCCTATACAATAGTTATTAATTTCTTTATAATTAATAGTTATTGTCATTATATTAGATATTTAATTTTTCTTTTAATTATCTTTATTACTTTATCATTATCTCAATTTTTATAATTTAAATAATTTTTTTCTATTAATTGATGGGTGCAGCTATAAAGAGTTTGAATTCATACGAGAATGAACTCATTAATCATTAGATTAAATATTTATATATAACTTCGTGTACTCTATAAAAACACTTTAATTAATTATGCACACATTTTGACACAAATATTTATTTAATTTAATGATTATTAAGTTTATTCTCGTATGAATTTGAGTTTATATTAGAAGCATCTTTAGTTGATTATCAAAATACAAAATCTCAATAATTAAATTTATATTTTTTTTTAAGCTTATCAATGATATAATTAATATTATTTTTTCTTTAATACTCACGCATGTGGCTCATAGTATTTATATATTTTTATTATTTATCATTTTTTTCCATTTTCACAATTTCATAGTATGTTTAATCGAATGATAAATGTTAATTTTATAAACTTTTTGAATAAATCTTTACTAATGTACTTAATCATATTTTATAAAACTAATTTAGGAGGATTGATAATTTAACTTAAAATGAAATAATTAAATAAAATTAAAATTAAAATTGTATGATTTGTCAATTATTATAATTGAGAAAAAAACATTTTGTTTAAAATATGCTTAATTTCTATCTATTCAAATTAATAATATTATTATTAATCACGTAAAGAAGTATGAGTAATTATCTAATTATTAAATATATCACGAGCATAAAAAATTAATACTCTTTTAAGCATGAATATTTAACTTTTCCTTATTCACAAAAAGTGAAATCCACTTTTTTAAATGATTGAGCATATACTCCGCTAACACCCAATAATCCCTTGAAAAACATAGAGCACTTTCAATTTGCACTCTTCAACACAATGCCTCGCCTCCTCATTGAACTAAACAAGCCCAATACCTATAAGTAATAACCTCCAAAACTAGCACTCGATAAAGTCATTGAATGAAATTACCATTTCAGCACTTGATATCCATTGCAAGCCTTGAAAATGAATGACTAAGCAGGCAGTTAGAAGCTTAGGGCTAAGCCTAGAAAATGAATGACTAAGCAAGCAGTTAAAAGCTTAGGGCTAATGGCCATGCGAACTATAACAAAATCTCGATTCATCTGCATATCGGTGTCGTTCACTATTTGCTTGGTGTCTTCGACCAAGAAGATGGCGGGATGAATCCTTTCGATTTTCGTTTAGTTGCTAGGTTGGAGACAACCCCTACTGCAGCCCGCGCCCCCCGCCAACCACCAACCCCCCCAACACCACCACCACTCCCCACAACAACGTGTAGATGGAAACAAGGCACTAATGGTGAATTTGGAGGAGGGTTGGTCGAGTAAGAGGAGAAGGCAAGGGGGGCAGAGGATAAGGAGTTGCCTGAGGGAAAAGGGAGGTAAATCAGGATAGGGAAAGGTAGGGCATTTAAACAAGTGTATTTTAATTTTTTATAAAACTCATGAGAAATTTGAATGGAATGATAAGAAAAAAAATATACTAATGCAATTATGAAAATGCAGGAATCTACTTGTAATTAAGGACAAAACTTAAAGGACGTTATTATAATTCACCCAATTTTCATTATGGCAAATTTCAATGTGGTCTTTTGGTCTAAGGCTGCTTTCGATGAGGTTTTGATGGTTCAGAACTAAAGGGCAAACCTCACTGGGCTTGGATTCTGATCTAGACTGGGTATGAGTGGTGGCAACAGGCAAGTGTCTTCTGCATCAGTTATAAAGGCGGGGTTTAAGTTTTAAAATAAATATTAAAATTGTGATGTTGTACAGTAGTTTCAATCTCCTTATCCTAGAAAAAACTTTAATGATGTGGATCCAAATGGATTAGAACGAGAACAATTCTTATTGAACGATGTTCAAGTTTCTTAAGAACTTCCAAAACAAATAGACCAGAACCTTGAAATTGCACTCCAAATCACATCTTCCATTAGGTCATTAGCTCACCAATTAGGGATGTCTTTAGTTTTGGCTTTAGTGGAGTCTCTTTGCATGTGTGTGGGTATTAATATTTGACTGCTAATTTTTGAAAATCCGAAATCAACAATTATGAAGATTCAATTGGGCTGTTGTCCCATGCAGCCACAAAAAACATGATATGACCTTTATTTGACCCAACCCAGCCCCTACGGCCCAAATATAATAGCAAATTTCCCAAAGCTGTTTGATCATTTTAACCAATGGGCCATGCCATACTGAGCGTTGGGTGTGACACTAGCTGCCCATGTGTTTCTTGATTTTCAGCCTTTTGGTAATTGGCGTCCATAATATGATCTCCAAAGCGACGGCCATCATCCGTACCTATAACATGGATTTTGAATAATGATTATTGAAATTTATCATTTAGTATTCCGTTGATTCATTTGTTGGAGTGAAATAGTAACTATTGATTTGCTTCATAACTAACTTGAATTTCTCACAAATGAAAACACAAAAGGAAAATTTAATGAATTAATTTATAATAATAATAATAATCTATCAAATTTCATTTTAAAGATATTAAAAATAATTTAAAAAATATATTTTTATATTGATTTAATATATTTAATATTCATTCAAAATTATTATTTTTAAAAAGATTCCATCCATATTATTAAATCAATAATAACAATTTTAATTTAAAAAATAAATATTCCAACATAGACCATATGAAAGGTGGTCAGCTGATTCAGCAAAGCTCAACCAAATTGGCATGATAAACAACAAAAAAATATTTTATTCCTAATTTTGAGCACATGCTCCACTCTCTCCTCTGCAGCTCTAGTCTTCTCCTTAGCTGTACCCAGAAAAGATCCAAATCTAAACGGCGAGAAAGAGAAACAGAGAGACATTCTTCTTAGACTGATCTCCCTGTTTCTTTATCTCTCTCTATCTCGATTGTCAACAATGGCCGATGAACCTTCCCTCACTCGGTGGTCTTTTCAGGTGCCAACTCTCTCCCCTCTCTCTGTCTCAGTGAGTCTCTGTTTAGTTAATTTTCTCAAGTTCTTAGAAATCTGAATCTCCTCAATTCCTTCATTTTCTTTGCAACAAACAATGATCACAATGTTTTAACTAATCGGATCGAAGCTTCCAGTATTTAGCTCAACTTGAACTTTTTCCCCCCCTTTTTCCCCCCTTGATTCGGCGTCGTTTTATCATTTCTTGCTTGTTTGTCGATCAATGGTAATGCGTGTATTTGAGATACTAATGTGTATTTTTAGGATTTTAAAATATTTTATGATGCCAAGTTTGGGAGAAAGAAGATACCGGAGAAGCAAAACGGCGAATCGGCTGCTGATAAATCAGTGCCAAACGGGAGTTCTTCGTCGAGCGCTTCATCAAATGGAAATGGTCATGTCAAGAACACATCGGATATGGCCATTTATGAGCAGTACAGAAACCAAGTATTGCACTTGGTTGATTCTATTTGTTTCTGTAGCAGTGTTATGTCATTTTCAGAGCTTAACAAACTGATTCGTGTGCTGTGGTATTTTGTGGTTTCAGGATAGGAGCACAAACCACTCGAATGGAGTTTTATCTGACGGGATTGATGCAAAACCGTATGTTCATTTGATTCATTACTTTTGAGTGTTTGGGCTTCACGATATTCATAAATTTGGTAGCAATTTTTAATGATTCTGAAAATTTGATTTTAATTGTTTCTTTCTTTTTTCCTTTCAATTTTTTATTGTTCAAGCGAGATGGACACACAACTTTATGAGAATCCGTAATCTGATATTTTGATGGTGGCACCAATTTATGATAATTTCCTGTTTACAAATTCACTGCTGGATCTATATGGATAGGGAGAGGTGTTTCTGGTGCTCATGGTTGTTTTGGTCCAGAATTCTTCTCTTATAAATACAGAGAGCATTAAACTCCATGCTTACGGAGAATATCAAACCTCTTTTCTGAAAGAACCATTAATTGCCTTTTGCCTCAAAATTGTATTAATGTTTGTCCTTACTTTTCCAGGCAGAAGTCTTTGCTTCCTGCTTTTGATTCTGCTGAAACTCGCGCTTTAGCTGAGGGTTTATGCAGGTAATCAGTAATGTGAATAGCTTCATACACAATAAACACTTGTTGTAAATAATATTGTATATTTGTGTTTTACACTTTACCTTAAATTCGTTACAGCTTTTATGTCATTGATGTCCTCTACAATTTCTCTTGTATAGGGATATTGTTCGTGGGAACCCTGATGTCAAATGGGAAAGCATTAAAGGGTTAGAGAATGCCAAACGTTTACTGAAAGAAGCAGTTGTCATGCCAATAAAATATCCCAAGTATGTCTTTTTGGCCAGATTTACACTTCCATTTATGACGAATGATTGATTTTGCTCTAGATATCATTGTAGCTTTGCCTTTGGATATAATTATTAATCTTAGTTGATAAGAAATGTTTAGATGCTAACATAACAGGGGTGGGAGACATCTTTAACAACCAAGAATGAATATTCACACTAGCAGAATAAAGTTACCCCATTACCCTCCTCTAGAAGCAAAAAGGACATTTGTGCAATTCTGCTATATTTTGATGTCACATCATCACAAAATAAATTGTGTTCTTTAATTAATGGATTAGTGTTTATGAGATGAGAATTGGAACTTAGTAGAGCACACCTTATTGTATGGATGGATGTGAAAAGTTTGGCTAATTGCCATGCTGAAGCAGTCAAACAATGTTGTAGATTCCTTAGTAAAACAGGGAACAAATCATTCTAAAAGTGCCTTCTCTTGTCAAAGTTTGAGACACTTCTATGGTTTTTTGTCTGAATGAGGTTTTCTTTTTTCCCTTCCTTGTTTGGAAGAAATAAAGAAAGGTATGGAGGTCTGAGGTATTGCAAAAGCTAGTTGTCACAAAGATTGGATGGCAAGTGTAGTGAACTTTAAACTTCTCTTTATCTTGTTTTGCATATATAATGTTGATACTCTTGAGTGTTTTGCCTTAAATGTTTCTCTGCATTTGGTCTAATGCAGCATATTAGCTGTTGTACCATTGCATGGGAAGTTATCATCCGTCAATACTCTGTCATATGGTTAGCTATAATCTTGTATAATAATCTGAAACATTGCTTCAAAGAGAGATTTTAAGTTAATTTTTACAATTAGCTGATCTTTCCCACTTATAGGTACTTTACTGGTCTTCTGTCACCATGGAAAGGCATTCTTCTTTTTGGTCCTCCCGGGACAGGAAAGGTATGTGAGCTTAGTATTTGTAAATTTTGATTATTTCTTGTTACTGTGTTTTGTTTACATGTTGGTATCTTTACATAGATAGAATTGTTTTTCATTTAATTTATTCCTATGTTCTTTTTGTAACAAATGTCATCAAAACATTTCTTAAGCCTTTTGCCCAACCTTTTTTTTACCTTTTGTCCATGTGTGTGCTTTTTTTTACCTATTTAATTTGAGTATGCTTATCAAGCGATTAAACTTCTTTTAACTCTTAAGTTTGATTGCTTGCATAAAATTTTTTTTCAACATTCGTAGTTTGATATTAATTGTAATGATTTTGATGTGACAAACAGATTTTTCACTCATCTTTTTCTAAAAAGAACATTTTGGAGAGACCATTTTCATTTCTGTCTTGGCCTTGAAGAGTTGCTGTGCTGACATGGAAGTTAGCATGTCATGATTGCACCTTTTTCTAGACTATACCTGCTCTACTGCATTATGTCAAGAAATTTTTTTTGTGGCATCCAAAATAATCTAGAGAAAGAAAACATTAGCATGTCATGTTTGGACTTTCCATCATGTTACTTCCTATGACACAATTTGTTATCTACGAGTCTGACTCTTCGCCTTTCCACAGCCACAAATGACTCTGGAATTACGAGCTGTTATCTGATAAAGTTGCTGTTTAATGCTTTATTTTGATGGCAGAAAAAATGTTGTGGGTCTTTGGTATCTTGATGGTGCTTTAGCTCACTTCTTTCTGGTGATCTGATGATTGTTGTATAACTTACTGTTTTGATTATTCAGACAATGCTTGCAAAGGCTGTTGCTACAGAGTGCAAAACCACATTTTTCAATATTTCGGCATCTTCTGTTGTTAGCAAGTGGCGTGGTATGTTATTTGCTGGCAACTTTTTTTTTTTTTTTTTTTTTTAAATATCACATTGTTTGCATATGTTCATCTTTCTTTTGAAACTGTGATTTCTTAAAGTTATGGTTCATCTGGAATCAAACTTCAAAAATATTGCATGACCAGTCAACGACACTATGGATTGCTGGCGTATGTTTTTAGAGAGACTGACAAAGAGGTCCAAATTTTTTGTGAACTTATTGGATCTGTCTTTTATGTTGTTAAATTGTTATATAAAACGTATCAAACTTTAGACACAGAGATAAATTTTATGTTGCTATTATGATGGTAATAGATAGGCTTGCCGGTTGCCATGGTGTTGTCTAGCTTTTCCTTGGATAATTTGATTTTGATTTTTCATTAAAATAACATAGGTTTCTTCGATGCATAAATACATCGAACTTCTGGACAAATTCCTATATTGTGGGATATGCCCTTTTTCTGCTTCTTTTGAGAACGTGATTTGCTGTCAATACAAAATAGCTGAAGTGTATCTAATATAGTTTATGCAACATTGCAGGTGATTCAGAGAAGTTAATAAAGGTGTTATTTGAACTTGCTAGGCATCATGCTCCCTCAACCATATTTATTGATGAAATTGATGCAATTATTAGTCAACGGGGTGAAGGTCGCACTGAGCATGAAGCAAGTCGGCGTTTGAAAACTGAGCTACTTATACAGGTGACGTTTGTTTCTAGTGTTTTTTTTTTTTTTTTTTTTAAGGTGTGTGCATATGTGCACAGACATGTTTTGTATGCCCTTTGCCTTTGTGTGGGGTCCCCTTATTTGTTGTGAGATAGGGTGCTTTCCGTTAAAGGAGTGGAGCAATCAAAATAGGCATTAGCTTGGCATTAGAGTATGATTACACGACAAATTTTAGCAACCTTGCAAATAGCTGTTGGAATTTTGACTGTTGTTAGAATCTTGAGATTCTCGATTCGATTCGTATGATTTGATTTGATTCCCCATTTGAATCTATGAGGTGAATTGCAAATGTACCTGAATCGTGACTGAATCTTATGTTTTGATAATGAATCGGGTGAATCGATATGAATTGACTGATTTGGTTGAATCTTTTTCTAAAGGGTTGTTAGACCCTATACCTTCAAAATTTAAGATTTCACTTCATTTTTACTATAAACAGTTCACATAAAATCTTCCTCTAGCTATTTTTCCTGTGGCCATTCTTTTTCCTCTTCCTTTTCTTTCTTTTTCTTTTTCTTTTTTTTTTTCTGGTTAATTTACTCTAATTATGGTTGTCAAATTCTGACATTTTATCTTAATATATTCTGACCTTTTAATTTAACCCGCTATCCTTTTTTATTATTTAATTATTTGATTAAATTTAAATGAGAGTTTCTATAATTCAATATTTATAACTTATAACATAAAACTATATAACATAATAAGAATATATTGTTGTATTATAAAGTATACTTCTAATTAGCTAAATGATAATTCTGTATTTATCTTTTTTTTTTTAAGAACATTCATCATTTTTAATTGATTTTGAGAATTTTTTTTCGAATCTTATGATTCGATTCGATTTGAGATTCTTGATTCACAAAACAAAGATTCTCTATTTTTTATTCGAATCTCGATTTGACATATCAATTTTCTATGAATCATAGCAATCACCATTAAATTTACTGTATATATATTGCTTAATTTATGGAATTAAAATTCAATCATACTTTATTTCAAATCTTGATCACAACTTGCTTATGTTTATATTTATCTTAACAAAGTGGAATGAACATAACCAATGCTTCCAAACCCTTACCATTGTTCTATCATATAAACCATATACTTCTAGAGATTTTTATCCTAATTGACAAGGTTACATGCAGAATTTGAATGTTTTCAGCACTTCAAATAGTCCCATTGTATGTCATCAGATTCTGAATGTAATCTTTATATACTGCTTTGGAAATGAAATCATTTCACTTTAATCTGTTTTCCTCAAAAATTAATCACTCGGATTAGATTGCAGATGGATGGTTTGATGCGTACAGAAGAGCTTGTTTTTGTTTTGGCAGCAACAAATCTCCCCTGGGAGTTGGATGGAGCCATGCTCCGGCGTCTGGAGAAGCGAGTATCCTTTGATATTTTCTGCTGAGCTTTACAAAAATACAAAATAGTGAAATGGATTAGAAAGGAAAAAGGAAAATAAAAGTGGGGGTTCATTGTAGCCTGGATTTCTGACTTGCCTGACCTTTTGCCTCTTGTTGTTCCTTTTTGTTGGTCATCCACTTCACGTTATTTGCCTAATGGCACTGTATTACTAATTCAGTGAGCAAGTTCTGGTGGCTTATTAGTCAGATGGTTCTCCTTTGACTATAAAAATTTAAGATACTTGTACCTCTTCCTGAATCAGAGGCAAGAAGGGCCATGTTTGAGGAACTCCTGCCATCACAACCTGATGAGATTGAGCTCCCTTACAATTTATTGGTGGAAAGGACAGAAGGTTATTCAGGTTCAGATATTCGATTACTGTGCAAAGAAGCTGCCATGCAGCCACTAAGACGGCTGATGGCACTCCTTGAAGACAGAGAGGAAATAGTGCCCGAGGATGGTAAGTGATTTCCAGATTGCATCTATTAATTCTTAGTGAAATCATGAAAAGTGCATCAAATAAATGGAGAACAGGTTACATAATTGTGACAACTTTCTACTCCATGGGGATATCTGTGACTAAGATAAAAAAATAATAATAAGAAGAAGAAGAAGAAGAAAAGAAAAAACAGAACATGCACCGCGAAGACCTTGTAGAACATGTGACAACTTTTCTCAATCATTGCACCCTAAACCGATAAAGAACATGTAGTTCTCATTGCTTGGACAGTCCAGATATGCAATTCGTTTTTGGTCATTGATCATAAACTGAAGAGTCAATTGTTGGTTTACAGAGTTGCCAAAAGTTGGGCCGATCACACCAGAGGATATAAAGACAGCCTTAAGGAACACTAGGCCATCTGCTCATCTCCATGCTCACCGTTATGAGAAGTTTAATGCTGATTATGGTAGCCAAATACTCCAATGAAGGCTCACATCCTCGGATGTCATTCTAAATTCCTCCATGAAATGTTTCTTAGTTTATGTTGTTATCAGATAACGTGTACTATTATATCTTTACCATAACGAGCCTAGATGAGGACGTGAAAGTCTGATAATTATATATATCATGGTTTGGTCTCAACAATTACTTTCCAGTATCCATTTTTTAATGGTTTTTGTAGGATTACTCGCAGATACTCTGAACACCGTTTCCAATTTTCTCGGTTTATTTCAAGTAAAGCTGCTGCAAAAGGATGCTGTCTTTAGCTGATTAGCTCGTTCATTGAGATATCACTGTTCATTGGATGTGCAAATTCGTTTCACCAGAGTTTTTTTTTTTTTTTTTCCTGTGTAACATTTGAAATGTTGTGTTCTGTTAATTTTTTTTACTAGAAGAAGAATATTGTTTACTTGCCCGAGTTATTTTTCATTATTTTTGTTACAGGCCTTATCTCTTGTTTTTCATTCTTTTAAAAAAAAAATAATAATAGAGGGGGATAAATTTGTCTGCGAAGGACTCTTTCCTTCATCAAATTTCGAGTAGAAATTTGAACATATTTAAGAGATTAAATTTGGTGTGAAAAATGGAATTGATTTTGGTTTGGTTTTTTTAAGTTATACGATTAAGTTCGGTTAGTAATTTAAAAAAATTTTTATTTTTAATTCAGTTCCATTTTTTGATTGAAAGTCCAAACCGGCATAAAATGAGATCTGGGAACATTGTAACTCGCTCCTAGCCCCATCCGGCCATCCCCCCATGCCCCATCTGGCCATCCCGCGCAACTGCTTCTCCTTGCGACCTCGTGACAGCGGCCGACAGCGAGTTTTTATCATTCTCACGCTTTATGTACCAAGTCCCTACAGGGTCCCATCCTTAATCCACTTATCTCTGTCTTCACCTACATTTGCGACGTCAATACCGTCCTCTTGTTGTCGTCGTTGTCTCGTCTTCTCAGATTTTATGCTCTCAGCTAGTCGACATCTCCTCTCCTCTTCACTGCTGTGAGACTGTGCCTCCTCGCCTCAACATCCTCCTCCTTTTCAGTGACCTGAGTTTCTTTTTTTTTTTTCTTTTTCCAATTTTCGATTGTTACTTTTTGTTATTGATTATTGTAATTGTGTGGTTACTGATTGGGTTATTGTTATTTGTTGATTATTAAATATCTGATTGTTAAGAAATGAGAAAGGAGAAGTGCTGTGTTGGTTTACCTGTTGTCTGTTGAGAGAGACTTGAGAGACGAAGCAGAAAATCAATGAACCGAACCAAATAAAAAAAATTTTTCGTCTATACATATTTCTTCTATTTGATTCTCATAATTTTCTATTTCAGTTTTTCAATTAGTTTGATTCAATTAAAAATCGAACAAAAACCAATTAACTATTTGAACACAAAATTTTTATATATTTTACGGCAAAAAGGCTATGGAACACGTCAAAAAATGTCGAAATTTGAACATTTTTAAGACATTACACATTTACACTACATTTAGATAGAGAAAAAATAAGACAGGAAAAAAAATGGGAATAAAATAATTTTATTTTTTATTATTTTGTGTTTGAATTGATAAAAAATAGAAAGGGAAAGAAAATTTGAAAGGAAAATAAAAATTTTTTATCTATTTTTACTCTCTCTAAAATAGAGAAAAAGTGAGAAAAAAATATAAAAAATTATAAATATATTTTTATATTATATAAATTTTTATTTTTTAACTTAAGAGCATAATTATAATTTTACTATTTATAAAATAACTTTCTTTTTTATATTCTCCATACTTTATCCAAACATAAGAAAAAAAATTATATTTTTTCTTTATTATTATTAATTTTTTTATTTTCCCCCATTTATTCTCCTTTCCCCAGTCCAAACATAATGTAAGGATATGAAAAATTGAATTGATTTTGATCTTATTTTTTAGTTTGAATTTTTAAGTTATAACAAGTTGGGTTAGAGGAAATTTTTATTTTTTGATTCAGTTTGATTTGTGGTTAAAAAACCAAACCAACCAAATATGGGCCTCGTCATTTATAATTTATAAAGCTCAACCCGACTCCCCGCTTTTGAGGTTGAGACGTTTCTATTCACCCTTAAAATCGACTTAACCGTTCGTATGTGTGTGTGTGTGTCCGAATGTTAAAATATATAGAACAGAAGGTATACAAGCCATGCTGATTAGAGATATGAAAGTTAAAATGGCAATCTATAATCCAAGACGTTCTAGGGAAGAAGCATCGCAGACGATCTCTCTGCAAGCTGAAAAACTTTATTACATCATATTTGATATTAGCGCAACAACCAAAAGATCCAGATTTTAGATGAATTCCAATTTGGTTAGCGATAGCCCTGCAAAGGATCAGCTGCTTTGCCTGATCTTGCATCACTCCTTGCTTAATGCTTTTGCAACACTTCGTGGATCAGCTGCTTTGCCTGATCTTGCATCACTCCATGCTTTTGCAATGTTTCGTTTTGTTTCATCATCCCCTTCTTCATACATGTTCTGTAAATTGTCAAAACCAACATAGATTCATTAACGATAATGGAATATGCATTTTTCCGCAAAAGCACAGTTAGCATTATTAATTGAATTATGTCACATCTAGTATGCATGCTCAAGTACGCTTGTGTGTGCTGGTGCAACTAACTACAAAGTGAATAAAACCGTACCTTCATTATGTCCATAATTCCAGCCATAGGATCTTGCTCCTTATCCAGATTTGGCTTCAGCTGTAAATGAAGGTTAAGAGAATATAATTAGTCAACTTTAATAAGAAAATTATCAATGAACCAGAACCATTTACGGAGTCCATACCTTGTCCTCTTTAAAGTGCAAGTCTAACCAGTTTCCCTTTGAAGCTTTAAACAAAGTGATGATGACCCTGGTAGGTTTAACTAACACTTTACATTGCTCTGGTACAATCTTGTTGTTCAATTTTGGTATGGCGCATCGATAGTTCTTTCCTTGGACATTATGGAATTTGACATCAAATGACATTGGCTTGAAGTCTGTCTCAATTTTTTCTTGCTCAACACCCTCTAGAGAGACATATATCTGCAGACAGAAGAAAGTGGACCAAACAAGATTATAATCACGTAATCAGTATGCCAGAAATTCAGAATTTCTTGTGCCCAACTCTTTGCTTGTTAATATGTGTTAAGCAAATAATTTATTACCTTGACTTTGTCATCGTCCTGATCCCAACTGAAAGATCCAAGCGTAACATAATTCAGTGCAGAAGTAGAAGGCACGTTAACCCCAGTTGCAATTGGAGTTGGAGTTGGAATTGGAACAGGCACAGAAACAGGCTCCTTCAGCAACTAAAAATGGGAAGTAAATAGCCATTTAGTGGTTGCAACAAAATAAAGAACTTCCAAAAGTCTCATTATCATTGACCTAGAATTGGTTGAATCATTGACTGTTTCATACTAATCTATAAAAGAATAACAACTTGCAAACCAATATCAGTCATAATCTGCAAAAATACAAAAATTCAATGTCTATCTGAATGCCGAGGGAGAGAGAGAGAGAGAGAGAGAGAGAGAAGGATAGACGTTGCTAAATAATCTACAGAAACTGTAAGCATTTCTAAAAATAAAACACAAGCAGAAATGGCTGATTAAGAAAAATATTACATCAAAAGAAACCATGTTATTATGGAACAGGGATGATAAATTCCACCATAATCAACAGTTTGAAATTCTGAAATGGAAACCATGGTCATACCACAGTAAAAGTAATCCAAACTTATTTTCTCGCAACAACACAATAGCTAGTCTAATAACTCACATTTCAATCCAAACAGTTATGCTTCATTCCAAATAGAAGGAATTCAAATTTTCCATTAAAAACATTTCCACTAAACCATCCTAGTTAGATTCAAAGACATAATCAAGAATGAAAATCAATTAAAAAAAAAAAAAGAGGAGTAAACCTTCTCCCAGTTGTATATCTCAGATGAGATGAGCGAGAGGACTCTTGGCCTCTTAGCTAATTTCTGTAGCTGCCTTAGCTCCTCCAAATCTAGCGCCAATTCATCGGCCATTTTCCCTTCTTTTCCGTAGAAAAAATAGAAGAAAGTCGTGCGATATTTATAGGTGAGTGAAAAGCAACGCAACACTGCTGTGTTTGGAAAATGCCAAAAGAACCTCCAGCGCGGATGGGCAAATCGGGGATTTGGAAGAAATCAAGTCTAGGGCTTTTCGACAAAGAAGATTCTAGAGCGTTTGGATGAGAAAGCAATCCAGAGAGCTCTTGAAAATTTGGGCTGTAACTTCAGCCCAAAGAGATGGATTTGGACTTTGACTTGGTTGACCCAAGTCGGTATTTACTTACCAAAAACTCTATTTAGCACCTCAGCTTTACTCTTGAGCTCAATTAAGTCCTCTAACTCTGTGAGTCAATTGAGCCCATCATTAATGGTAATAATTTCTTACACTAATTGTTGCACTTTTGTCTATTTATTCACACCCACATAATTATTTGCCAAATAATTATTTGATATAAAAAATATTAATTGTAGAATATAAAATATTTAAAATAAAAATATTATTTATATGTAAAAGTTTATTAATATTTATTGTATAGTATAGTGAATGAATTATATTAAATATTTTATAAATATTTAAAAAATGATATTATTTAGTATTTATTAATTTAATAAATATTATATTATGATAACTATTATTAATATAAATGAATAAAAAAAGATATAAATAAATAATTGTTAAAATAAATTAATTAAAAATAAGTGAAATTGATTTATACATATTAAATTAATATTTATTAAATATGAAATTAAAAAAATAAAATAATAAAAGTAATGTATAAATATTTTATATATAGTTTCAATATTGCATAACATAAAATTTTGGTCATTAGTTTATAATAGATAGTCTTTAATAATTATTAATCAATGAATTATATAAATAAAGTTGATAATTAGATAATAAAATATAAAAAAAAATAATTACATTAATTATATTAATATACAAAGATTTTTTTTTTGAGTAAATAGAAAAAAGTGACACACTTAGTACAAGCAGTTATCAAAAAATTTGGATAAAAATATAAAAAATTAGATAAATAATTTAAATATACCTCTAACATCATATAGAATATCATTGACACAACAAGTGAAATGGTATTTTGCATCCTATAGCATAAAGAAGGCAATCAAGTTGTAATACTTTATTCTTTCTTTTTTTTACATTAATTTTTTTTATCAATTCTTTTCAATAATTATTGATTATTTTATTTATTTATCTATATTAATAATAGTTATCATAATTTAATATTTTATTAAACTGATAAATACTAAATAATGCAAATTTTAAATATTTATAAAATGTTTAATATAATTGATTCACTATATTAATTTTATTAATTTGCTAAATAAATACTAATGCTCTATAAATACTAATGCTCTTTTAGATAAAAATAATATTTGTATTTTTAATTTTTTATATAATTTAATTATTAATTTTATGTACAATTTTCAAATTTTTTATATCCAATAAATGTTAATTTTTTTAATTTTACAAATTAATTTTTATATATTTATTAATTAAAAAAATATAAAGACTTATTTGTAAATAGTTCTAATATTTAGAGATGTTTTGTAAAAGATATGGAAGATTTTGTAATTATAAAAAATTTTAAAATAATTAATTCATATTTTTTAGGAAAAAAAAATACCTAGACCTTCTTAATGTAGTGCCCAACAGTTAGATGCTTGCAGGGTAGTGTCCAGCTATTTTTTTTGTCCACTTCAGCGGTTGCTTTTTTTTTAATTTTCTATTTATTAGTAATAAATATTTCTCAAGCCACTCTTTTTTTTTTTTTTTTTCTACGCTGCACCCTCTTGAAAAAAAAGCCCAATGGAAAAAGATATAATTAAGTTGCTGATACATTTGTCACAAATGGGTCACAATAGGCTGTCCATATCATATATCAATTCTAGGGTAAGGCAAGAGAAAATTCAAAGACAGCTCCAAATGGTTCTAACATGGCCAGTCACATCTAGTAGGAACAATATGAATTCACTGAAAATTGGCTTGTGGCTGGCAAATATTTAGGGAATTTGATAGAGATCAATGATGTGCTTTCCACCGGAACGTAACAGAAAGTTTGCTCTCCTATTAATGCAGAAAGCAACTTAAGCTGATGATATATAAAACGTTGATTAAGATGTATTAGCTTGGCTTAAACAGTGTGACCAGCAGGCAACTGCACATGCTGCTGCGTCCGCATGTCGGTGGGCATTACTTAGCGGAAAAAGTTAAAATACAAGAAACAAATCAAGCTTCTTTTATTGATGCTCGCAGAGTAGTGCTATATAATATGAATAATGATATCTGAGATCAATTGATTGAGAGAAACTAGAAGATTTTGATTAATGAAGTCTGAAATTCAGTAAGTGTTTCGTGAATTTAACGTGTAAACTTTTTATAAAAAGATCTAAAAAATTTTCATTTTCACAGGAAAATGCTTTAAATATTTTTTGGTTCTTTGGATAAATGAGATCATTTTCTCCATTTTTATAAATTTCCACATTTCAAAGTTGGAATATATCATAAAATAAATGAATAATGATATTAAGTATCAAATCTTAACTGTTGAGATGGTGACAATTAATTAATTTATTGATTTATAATCATATCAACAACTGCTCATACTTGTATATGACACAGAATTTAATGTATGTGAATCTATGGCAATAAAGAAGAAAAATAACATATTATTGAATGAGTTTTTATTATCACAAAAATGAACTATTCTTTGGTCGGATTCCTTCACATTTCTTTATAGAAAATAAAATAATTGATTAATATACTTGGTGGTGGTGGTGGTGGTGGTGGTGGGGATCCGTAGGAATGGATGGGGTGCATGTGCACCACGTTGGCTGATGTGAAACAGTGAGACCATTCTCATCAGGTTTAACTAAGGATGAGCATATATTGTCTCCTTCATCATCTCTCTATATACTTCTCCACACACAAAAGGTAAAGGAGAGAACAAGCCAAAAGCTCCTTTGCAAAAAGGATACCAAAATGACCCATTGCTGACGCTCTATTATCAGCCAAAGGAATAAAGCTGAGCAGCCCAAATTTTCCCTTCAGGATTAAAAAAAAAAAAAAAAAAAAAAAAAAAAAAAAAAAAAAACTATATATATATATTTGTATATTGAAGGTACAGTTATGGATTCCACGTCCAAAGTATAGAGAGAGAGAGGTTCCTTTCTTTGCCACCAATAAGATATCATATGGAACAAATGTATATTCTTCCTACGGTTAATGACAGAATAATTAAATTGATGATCAGAAACAAATTTCTACAACTTCTTGCACAAATAAATTTTCTTGGGATTCATTTCTGAAGAATGTTGATGAAGATATGGCCAGGTTAATCATTTATATAGTTGTGAAGCAATTATCCACATTTTTTCAAGAAATATATGGTTAACTCGGTGCAAATTCCTTAGTTTGGTATGGTTATGGGGGTGTCTCTCTTGTAATTTGATGGTTGGGAAGTACAAGAAAGGGAAATTAAAGATCGACCCCTATGTTTCTTACCAAAATGCAATATATATAAAACATGAATATATACATTTGGACTCCAATTGCTTAAAATGGTCTTCTCATAAAAACTTGGAAGGTCAGCAAATACACAAACATCCAATACAGCAAGCTTTGATCATATTCCTTGTTTGAAGCCTGTTGCACAGTGAATTCAATTTAAGGAGAGAAAAAGGAAAAAAATAAGAAAAAAGAAAATTAGACTATTTCTCATCAAAAGCAGGATACTTTTATTAGCATTGAATACATATGTAATTACAAAATAATAATAATAATAATAATAATAATAATAATAATAATAATAATATTTATACAAATTGCTCAATGGATGAATAGCGAATCCACTTTTTTTTTTTTTTTCTCTTTCCCCAGTATATGTCCCACTGCTACATATGTACACTTTTCTTTTGTGTGTAAATTTTATTAACCTAAAATATTTATGAGGAACAGTTTTGAAGAAGAATATAGAAACCTATGGCTTTACCTTAGTGGCAGACGAAGTGAGAGAAATGGAAGCTGATGATGTTGATGAAGGACTTGAAAGGGCAGAGAGCCCCAAATTGTAAGCCATGGTACAATCAGGTTGATAGAGACCATAGTTTCTCTCTGATGTTGGCCCAGGCTTCATATCTTCATTGAATAAAGCAAACAAATAAACTTCTAGCCTCATATTAGGCCTCAAAGGTGTCCCTTCATTCTCCAATTGCCTTCTCAGTAAATTTCTGTTATAGATTGCTGCATTTTCAATGGTTGCACCAACTTCATTTGGGTCCCCTTTTGATGGCCACCCAGTCTCTGATACCCTAGCCTCAATTTCATAATAACCAAATCTAGCCATAGCAAAAATAACAGCATCTACTTGAGCATACAGCATATTGTCATAGTGTAGCTTGGTGTAGGGATCAACCAAGCCTGAATTAGGGTTAAAAAGAACATAGTCCAAGGGGACCCTGTTAGGGTCATCCTTATAAGCAAAATATGGGTATGCATTGATCCAAAAAGGTGCCTTAGTGCTGGACAAAAATTGCAAAAATTGTGACATGACTCCCGAGACCTCACTTTTGAAACTACCTGCTGAAGGAGGGAATGATTGGGCAAGTACAGCTAAAGAATTAGGTGTTGAGACTTGAATGTTATTTAGGCCAAGTTGAACTAGTGCCCCATGAATGCTGACTATGGCTGGAACTAAATATGTTAACAATGTTGTGTCATCATCGGTGAAGACCTCATTTCCTACCGCGATTCCGGTGATTCTTGTGGCCGGGACATATGGCTTGATTTGGGTACTAACCCATTGAAGGGCTTGTTGAGGGTCCATTAAAACAGATAGCATTTGGTTTTCTACAGTGACAATAAGCTCAATGTTGGAGCTGGCAAATGCTGTTAGAACTTGAGGATTGGTATCGTAGATTCTTGCTTTGGTGATCTTAAGGGAGGTTAAGAGTTCTAGAACTTTCTCTGGCGCTGGCAAATTGTTGCCCACCTGCCCGTAGTTGATCCCAAGAGATGCGACTCCCTGTATAAAACCATAATCTGCGAAACATTCAGCAGGAAAAATTAATACAAACATTGGCTCAAGATTGGAGGAAAAATGAAATGTAGAAACTAGATATGCATCATAAAACTGAAGAAAAGAATAAAAAAAAAATGAAAATGGTACCTGAGAAAGCTAGAGAAAATAGAAGAAAAAAATGGATCATGGCTATCCTGCTAAAATGAACACAGAGAGAGAGAGAGAGAGAGAGAGAGAGAGAGTCTGAGGAATTCCAAACTGAGAGGAAGAGAAGAGATATAGAGAGAAGAAATGAGGCTAAAGGGAAGTGTGAATTCTTTTCTTTGCTTGTTTGAATATTTTTGGAGTGGAGAAGTTTCAGCTTATTCTTTGCCAATGCTGCCTTTGGCTCTTACCTCTGGTTTTAAATGGCTATTCATGTTTCTCTCTTTTATTAATTCATTGGATTGGATGGCCTGCTTTTGCCCTTATGGCTTGTCTCTTCCAACTCACTCCAACTCCCAAATTTTCCTTATGACCAAAATACCTCCTTTCGCTTTCTTCAAGCAAAAGCAACCTCCAAAGGGAAATCCCACTAATGGGTTAAATATTATCTGGATGGATAGGGGAAGCACTGAGGATCCAGAAATTTGGAGCTTTTACAATTACTGGTGAAAATTTATTAGCAATAATTACCATTTATTCTTAATTTAATTTTATTTTATGTCCACTGGTTCTAATTCTTTTTGGAATATTACTGCTCTGCTTTTATGCCAAAAGGACAATATATGGCTAGTGATGATCCCTTTTGTTTAAAAAATAAATAAATAGGAGAATTACAATAGATGAGATTTTAATATTAAGATTATCATTGGAATAATCCTCATTGGATTGAACTGGTTACACAGAACAGGAGGCCCAATTTGGCTTAGTCAAGTGCGAATACTTTTGCGAAAACGCAGCTTCTTACTTTCTGCACAGTAGCTTCGTAACTGTTGTTGGCTGGCCGGAATAGAGCAGCATATTCTATCAACAAGAATGAGTTTATAGCTTCTACAGACAGACTATTGATGATGGTGATAAGATCTTATATGATAGTGACTATTGGGTGCACTGATCTTCAAATTATTTGCTAATCATTCAGCTTTAATGATTCAGTCTTCACAATCAAGCAAATAACAAATGTATTGGGTCTTATATTCTTCTCTCTCTGGAAAATTTTCTCTAACTTCTGTCCAGAAGTTTTTCACCTAAAAATGCTCAGTTCCTTTGCTGCCGCTGGTGGTGGCTTCTTCATCATCAAACCACCAGCAGCTGCAGACCCTCTCTTTTTTTTTCCTCTTTTTTAATTATGTTTTTTTTTTATACTTTTTTTAATTATTTTTTTCTACCTTTTGAGTTTATTCTATTTATTTTTAAATCTCACCTAAAAATTTATTTAATTCAATTATTATATATACAATAAATATACTTTGGTAGTTGAATACATGAAATTTATTATAATTAATTGTAATAATAATAATAATAATTAAAATTAAAAACAGATAGATGGCTTGGGCTATCCTTAACTGGTGTCGCAAGACTTGCAAGTCCAAAGCCCCCTTTTGATTTAGTATCTCTCTTTTTTTAAGAGGAAACGATAATACATTTAATCTCTTAACGACTTATACAAACATTATATATAAAACAATTAGTTGATTAATTAATCAACTATAAATTTAATAATTGGACTAATGCCTCAATATTTCAGAGTGTTTACTTCACAATATAAAAGGAAATAGAGTTAATTAATATAAAAAAAAAAAAGAATTAATTAGTAAAAAAGTTCATAATTTGGCAATGGAGTAGAATAAAGTTACAAAAATACTTTCATGAAAAATAATTTAACAAGGTGAGATGAGCAAAATTGGTATTTGGTAAAGGGCAAAGGAGAAAAAGAAAATTAATAATAATAAATGTTGATTACTTACGTAGTCGATGAAAGAAAACCCTCATTGAAAAGTTAATGTTTGGTAAGTGGATAAGGAATGGAATAGGTTAGCTAGCTGGGAAATTTGTTCTTGTTTTCTTTCTTGCTTTTTATGAGACATTGAGACGTAAGTATCCTTATCTTATGACTCTTCTTTTCTTTCCCTTTCTTCCTTCTTTTCTTGTTTTCTTAATGCTGATGCAACAAACCACCTTCATTATACAGACAAGAGGATTTTCTGGGTCCCTTTTTTTTTTTTTTCCCCCTGTGTATGGAAGCTTTTGCTCAGTCAAATTGGTACTTGTATTATCCCACATGCAAGAATTGGAATTGAACTTATCAATCCATCAAAAAAAAATAATAATAAAGTTTAAAGTGTTAATGGAGTCGTAAATTTCAATTAAATGAATAAACACAATTAAAATTTGAGAAGAGAAGAAACTAACGGAATTAATTATTAATGGATAATTACTTTGATTTTTCCAGGATCACAAGAAACTGCATGGGTGGATAACGTTTCTACTACGTACTTAATTAGCTTTTTGAAGGAGATGACATTGGAACTTGATTTGATTCATATTTTGCCAGGTTGAACTTTCAGATTCTTTCAAGCCGTCGCCTATAGGTTTCAAGGAATATTGTATTAGACTTAATATTTTGACAAATCAAGGTGGCGCAATGAACTGCTTTTATGGTAAAGGAGTTCACACAATGCCATCATGTTTGAAATGGATAATTATTTCCTTGAGTTTCTCTACATCTATGTGTACATATAACTTCACGCATCAAATTCCAACACATAGATCCCACTTTACATCTCATCAAAATCAAAATCAAAATTTAAAATGTTTACACAAATAACAAATTTACAATATTCAGAAAGTGATGAAAAAGCTTTATAAATAATGTTATTTATAATCAATCATTTGTTAATATTTTCCTTCTCAACAGGGAATTTATAGATTTTGCTTTTAGAGTAAATGTGAAATTAAATTTTAAGATTTTCTTATTTAAACCTAGTTTATTATAAACCTAAAATATAAGATATACAGTGAGATCCACTTATTTTTATATATTTATATTTTAAATTTAGAGTAAATTAAATTTAGATAAAAATTTCCTTAAATTATAAAAATTTAAATTATCGGATCACATTGATATATTTGTAGTATTAGATTATAATTATGATCAGTTTCATTAAAAGGAATTCCCCTCCCCTGTGTATTTATTAAATTTAAATCAACGGAGAGGGTTATGCGTTTTGGATGGTGGCAGATCTCTGTACTTGACTTTAAAATTTAATGTGCTCGTCTCTGATTTGCAAGAGGGACATGTTGCATCACCCTGGCCAATGCATGTGATCTGTAACAAAAAAAAGAACCCCACCTTAATTATTAGAAAAAAAATTTAAAAAAAAAAAGAAAAGAAAAGAGAAGCAAGACCTTGAAAGTCCACATGAACACTGTATCTATAGTGAATTTATTACTTTGATCAATTTATGTACTTAAAAACAAACCCTAAAATCGGAAAGGAAAAAAAAAGTTAAGAAATGAAAAAGATGGATCTTTCTTGATTATTTTCAAATCCGACGAATCAAAAGAAATATGGAACCACTGTGCCTTTTTAGCTGGTCAATGTTAAACAAATCAGAAGAAATATGGAACCACCACCATCACCAAAGGTATTTTGAGCACATATGCATGAGAGTGTTGGTGAAAGAGAGAGAGAGAGAGAAAGAAATACCATATATAAAGAAGTTTTGTAAAGGAACTGCTTTTGTTAAAGACATACATTTTATTGTTAAAGAGGAAGCATACAAATGAATGATGGAAGAAAAAGGGCACAGGGTAAAGTGATATGAACATCAAGTGTGAGAGTTGAGAGAGAGGGTGCAAGTGCAATTGCAAGTGTAAGTGCAGTGCATGAAAGTTGTTTGATTAATTGACAATGCCTATGTATATGTTTGCTCAAAGCCACGCTTCTTTCCAAGGATTCTAATTTCAAGGCCCTTAGGTTTTGGTTTTAAAATGTATGAATCATTACCCTATTTTTCCAAAGGAGGGGTTGCCCATGTTGGAAACCATTCAAAGTTTCTTCTATTTGTGACAGAGAAACAGAAAAAAGAAAGTAAAAAAGAAGGCTATATATCATGAAGAGTATGCATGATAAGATAAGCCAGTTGGGTGAGAAATGAAAAAAGCATGAATGGTTATTGGTTACTTTTAGTATCAGAATTCCATGGTATGTATATGAAACCAGCTAGCCACAAAAAAGTTTTGCCCAAACTTGTCAACTCATCTCACACAGATATATAAGGTTTAAAGAGACCTTCGCGTTAACCAATTAAGAAAAATTAGCTTATCTTCTTCTCCTCACTCATCTCAATTAACTTAGTTAGCAAGCGAAACTCGCTTTATCAATCTGGATTTGAATTCTAAAATTATATTATACTGTAAAAGAGAAGATTAATTATCTTTTTTTTTTTGTTAATATTCTTAAATTATCGTGAATAATTTTCTTTTTAATCCTTAATATCACTTATTATTACAATAAAAGAAGAATTGTATACTAGCTAGTTAAATTTTAAAAATGAAGAAGGATATGTATCGTCCCTTTGTACCAATTGTTTTTCTTTTATTTGGTTATTTTTGGAAAAAGATTGTATTATTATAACTGATTTGTTTCACAGAAAATATTTTTCTGAAAAATAGTTTTCACATTTTTTAGCATTTTGAACACTTAAAAAAATGAGTCAACAGAAAATATTTTCTTGATTAAAGGGAAAATTAAATCATATTTAAAGAAAATGACTTTCTCTTTTTAAAAGAGTAAATCGTTTTCTATTTTTTAAACTTTGATAATCTTATTGAAATGTGAAAACAATTATATACATATATTATAAATACATACCATTAAGAAAATATTTGCATGGCTAATACAAGTTATTTTTATGTGTTATTATATATATATATATATATATATATATATATATATATATATATATATATATATATATATATAAGGAGTACCATTGCCATATTAAACAAATCTCTACCCTTCCTTTGTGAGGTTAGGATATAGTCATCAAATCCACACATGTGGAGGCTCCCATTACTAACATATTAATTAAAACTGAAAATTTAGGATAATTAAGTAGTAAATATATTATCAAATTTTCTAATGGCTGCTTGTTAAGTGATAATATTCGTGGTTTTTATGGGTATAAATTTGTAAGACAAGATCGATTGACTTGGATAACATCTTCAGTGCTTAAAACGGTAAAGAGTCTAAGAGAGAAAATATGGAATGAAATAAGATGAACTACAATCCCCTTGACATCAGCTAGATTGCTATTTGAGTAAGAGTGTGTGTGTTATGGGATATGCATCTTGTTGACAAACTTTGATTAGAATTTCTACTCTTGCTCAACCAAGCAAATATCGCGAAACCCTAATCTTTAAGCACTTGAATGCCCAAATAATATGTTTATGCCAAATAGACCATATGGATTAACTATTCGAGTGATTGAAGAACTTGGGTAATTTGGGAGTGCCGCATCATTGAGGCTCATTAAATATAATTTTTTTATTATTAATATTGCATGAATAATATAAGAAATATTACAGATTTTATACATTTTTATATAATATTGATAATTTTTTATATAAAATTTGTAATGAATAAAATAGGTATATTGAACAAATCTTAATAAATGTAATATTGTACTTATTGAAAAAATTTATATATTAATTCTATAATATTATAATAAATAAGATTTATATTCTTAATTATTAAAAGTATTCTTGAATTATTGATAGCTGAACCAACGTATTACTGATGCATGAAAAGGCAAATTAATTGATTCAATCGGAATGCTAACACTTGGGCCCCAATTGGAAAGTCCTTCTGTGTGTCAAAGGGGCCTACAAGGGGCCGTAGACGAGCCCACTGCCACATTCCCTCTGTGATCCAGCATTTCTTGATGCTCCTTCCTTTTATCTGTACCTCAAACAGCAAGCAACTTTCAAAAACAAAAAATTTTTGTTAATTAATTCTAGACGTTGAGCGACTATATGGAATATAAACCTTAAAAATATATATATTTACAAAGATAAGTCATATGTTTTTATAATAATATTTAAAAATTAACATAATTTAAAGTAAAAAAAATAATTTATTAATAAATTTATTTCAAATTTTAAAATTATGTGAATATATTTTTTTTTTATCTTTTGTTAAATATAAAATTATATGTTATTAAAAATGTATGATATTATATTATTACTTTCTTATGAAAGAATATTTAAATGAAAATAATTAATATTCATTTGAAAAGAAAATTTAATTTAGCTTAATTTTAATAAGTATATAATTATAAATTTAATATAATTAATTAATAAAATTTATTAAAAAATTTCATAATTTATTTAGAAAAAATATAAAAAAATAAATAAATATTATATTATTAAAATAAAATAATAAATAATTCATACATCGAGTGAACAAAATGAGTAGTTAATTAATATGCTTGATAAGGTCATATTTAATATAATATAATATAATTAAAATCATAATGCAATTATGATTATATTTCACATTTAATTATGTTGTTCAATAATACAAAAAAAATTTGATGTAACGAAATAGTAATTATATAATATAATCAATTATACTTAAAATAACATGATGGTTATTATATATAATAATGGATATAAGTATGATTACTTATTTAATTTTTTTTATTTATTATTAATACTACCATTATTACTACTATTCGGTCACAATTGTTATTATCACCATCATCACCCTATTACTTCTACTATTATTGCCATCTTGTTATCACCATTGCGCTATCACTACCACCACTGCTTAATTATCGTTATCATCATTTAGATATTGCCACTTCTATCATTAATCAGCTACTATCTCACTTTGCTGCCCCACCACTTAACTATTGTTGTTGTCATCATCACCACCACTTAGCTACTACTGTTACTCGATTATCAATTATTAGAAATATTACTACTTATCATTAATATTATAAATAAATTAAATATTAAAATAAAAAAAATTATCATTATATTATGTTACTTATATTTTTATTTTGTAATCAAATATAAAAATACAATAATATTTATATAGTATTATAATTTTAATTATATTATATAATTAATTACATTCTATTATATTACACCCTATCAAATTTATTTCAGCAAAATACATATAGTAATTATTTATGAAATTGGTTAACTAAAAGAAATTTACCTTAAGCTTTTTATATTTTATTTGAAAAAGAAAAGTTCAAATATGTTCCTCCATTTTTCATGAAAGTCTAAATAAGTTCATTTTTAATTTTTTTACTAAATTAACATACAACTTTTTTTTAAGTTTAAATAAAAGATTATTTTTCTTTAATTTTAATATTATTTACTAAATTTAATTTAAAATTTTGAAAGAAATTAATAACATGAATAATATAATCCCTTCACGGCAGAAACTGCAGAAACTACGCACTTGGCCTTATTTAGTTTAAATAAACCACTTTTTAAAAATCCTATTTTTTTTCACTTTCTAAGAAAAGGACAATTACTTATAATAAGTCAAAAAAAAAATTTTTTTCACTAAAATTTAAATTTCCTAACTCATTTACCTTCAACCTTCAACCAAACAAGAAAGTAGAACCTCTACCTCCCTCCTACCGCCGGACGCCTACCAACTCCCGTTCACAGATTCAACCCCCTAAATTCAAACATAAACCTAGCTTCTTCTCTTTCACAAACCCAAAAATTCGTAGTCGTCTCAGCACACAAACCTAAAAATTTAAACACAAACTCAGGAAATCATTCAAAAACCCATCTCCTTCTCATTCACAAATCAATCACAAACCCATGTCCTTCTCGTTCGTAAATCCATCACATATCGATGAAATATTCTTTTACAACAAAACAAACAGAAAGGAAGATATATTGTCGATGAAGGATAGCACAATATATCAGACGCATGAACGAGGTGGCTGTCAAAGGGGGATAACACGTCGCACAATCAGCAATGAGATCTATGAAGGGAGGTCAACACGCTGCACAACCAGCGACCGGTCTAGCGAAAAATGGAGAGGGTGTCAACTTTAGTTGGTGCACTTGGCTCGACCGGCCATCTCGTTGGAGAAAATGAAGGGATGGGGAGCGACGAATGAAGAAGACGTCGATATCGAAGAGCTGGGTTTTTGTTGAATGAGAATTTTATGAAACAGAAAGAATTTGTGGGGTTGGGGTTTTATTTATTTTTAATTTTAATTAACAATAATAAATAATTTTTAATATTTAAAAGTATAAAATTAATATGTTATTAATAAAAAAATAAAATATTATTATTATTTTAATTAAAAAAACTTACTTGAACTTAAATATAAAATTTTAAATTAATTTAATAAAAATTTAAAAGTGGATATATTTAAACTTTAATGAAACATTGAAGAATTTATTTGAATTTTTTTAATTTAATTTAATTTTATTTTATTTTTTTATCGCAGACATCTTGCAGAGGCAAATGATATTGATTTGTACGTTAGCGTTGCATATGCTCAAAAAAAAAAAAAATTGTCGTTGGGCCTCTGCATTAATTAGTGCGACATGATTGATCATTAAATACAGCTTCAATCCGCCGGCAATATGCTAGGATATAAACTTCCCACGTAAATGGTATGAGATTTGCTATTTTTCTAATAAATAAAAAGATTTGTTATCTTTTTCTTTTTTTATATTTTAAAGGTATTCAACTCAATGAATTTCTTCTAATCCTGCTGGTACCGAATTAAATTAAAGAATAAAATATTTTTAATAAGTATAGTCTTTATTTAAACTTATTGGATATTTAATTTCAAGAAAAAAAAAACTCTAATAAAAAAAAAAAACATCGCTGTATATAAACTTGAAAGAATGGATCGAGTATCACAGATATTTTATCCGTAGGAGTCATTAAAAGAATGGATAGCCGCCCATTCTACAAACAACGGATTAAAATCACACTATTCTCCCAAAAGAAAAAATATGAAATTAACCTACAGCGAATTACATATACCTAAAGAAAAATGTAAATTACAAAATTAAAGTAAATTATTCTGAACCCACAGCTGGTGCCACTCCTCCATTGGAGGCAGCTCCAGAATCATTTTATCCAAGTCTTTAAACGACAATCCTTTTGGTAACTTCCAATCAGCAGCAGCAGCAGCAGCAGCAGCGTGGACACCAGCAACACCACTAACAGCAACATCCGAACTTTCATTAGTATCAGCTTCTCTTTTCCTCTTTCCACCGGCGAACGAGCTCTCTTCTACCCAAGAAATGCAAGAATCTTTACCAGTAAGATTCTGAACCACTGACTTGAAGCTCAAAGGATCAGTTACAACATATCGAGTGTCAATAATCACCACTTTCACCTGTTCCCGGCTTGTACTGGCCATGGAGAGAATGACTGTGCTGGATTCTTGAATGGGTTGCGTAGTGAGCATTAGAGAGTCTGAAACTTTTGGAGGCAATGATGATTTTGATGAGTAAGTGGGTTCCTGCACTTGTTTTTATAGAGGAGAGGAGATCTGAGAGAGAGGGAGGAATTGGGACCCAAGACGAAAAGCTAAGGCTTTGTCCAGAGGTGGTTCGATGCTTGAGGCAGAGGTTGACCATTATTAGGCAGTCTTGAATGACCAAGGGCACAGGGGGAAGTCTCAGTCAAAGCACGCAAGTTGGAATCATTGAGAGTCGTTGAGTCTTGCTTGGTGATTAACTGATATTTGTCCCGTTTTAGACTCTCAATTTTTACGAGTTTACAAAGCAAAACACGTGCATTAAAACATTTTTAATTAATTGAATTAAAATATAATTTTAATCTTAATTTAATTAATTTTATTCTTAATAATATTTATTAATTTATAAATTATTATATCTTTAATTAAATTATATTTATGATTTTATTTGCTCTAAATTTGATAAAATATTATCATTATTATTATTTTAACATTTTTATATTAATATTTAAATATTTTCTTTTTAAATTAAAAATTCCAAATAATATACCTATTAAATAAATTCTGAAAATACGAAAACAATACAATTTCTAAAGTCATAATTTTAAATATTTTTTTAAATTAAAAAATGTCTTTATTTTATTAAATTTTTTTATAAAAAATAAATACGCACCTACATAAGCTCAAAAAATTTAAATCCAACTTATATCCCACTTGAACTTTGATCTAACTAATAGAGTAACTAGGGATAGTTAGTAATAATATTGATATAAATGAAATTTATAATTAAAAAAAAAAGTAAAATTTTATCCTTTATAGAGTTAGGACTTAGAATAATTACAGGTTTAGTTTTTATACTATTCGGAATAGGTCCTAAGTAGTTATGTATAGATTATATCACAAGTTCAACGGATTAGAACATTTGGTTCCGATATATTGAATATTAATTAACCAAATCTATTTATAAAAAAATATAATATATACTTTTAATTTTATTTATAAAGCTTGAAATATTATTTTAAAAAAAATGAAATGTATTTTGTTTATAATTATTTAATTTTTAAAAATTAATTTTATGTAAATCTCACATTTTTCATTAAACTAAGGTACCAATAGTTAAGTTACTTCATCCCACAGAAAGTATATATTGCTTCCTTCTACGCAGAACAAATTATGTGGGTAAGATGTAGCGTCCTCACTCATCGAAGAAGTTAATTAAAAGTTTTTAATTCTGCACGTAATGCAACAAAATTAAGTTTAATTTGTTGTTTATTTTTTTCTTAATCAAATGTAGTTTAGCTTAAAAAGAATTAATAGCCTTTTTGACTTCATTAAAATGTTTTCACTTCTTGTGAAAGTCATCAGTTCAAGCTAGATTACATTGAAAGAATATTCCGAAAACTCCCTCTCAATGTTTTTCTCTTTTGGTTTCTTGGATCTGTCCGGTGTTTCCCATTTTCTTCTCCTGCCCTATGGGCAGTAGGAAGGCGTTAGGATCGTATTCTTTAGTCTAGTTTGGAACAGCTTTCCCTTATCTGGGTTGAGTGTACAAAGACCCTTTTAGTAGTGGTTTTACAGGTTGAGTGACATTTGTGAGAGATTTTGTTAACTTAGGATGGCTATGGCTGTTACCTTTCGTATAATGACCTCACCGTAGGTAGTCCGTACATTTTACTATTTCAGCAATTAATGTCTGTTGAAACAGTTAGAATGTCTGAAATTACACTTAAATTATAGTGAAGAGACTTAAATTAATGAAATAAATGTAAAGAAAATTTTAATAAATATAGAAAATAATTTTGAGACCCAATTTTAAGGTTTATTTAGATAAAAATGACATTAAAGATGTTAAAGAAAATTTAGAGAAAATAAAATAAAATTTAGAGAATTTATTAATTGATACAAAAATAATAAAAATAACCCGATATGCACCCCGAAAGGCATTTTGGTCATTTCACCTCCAGAGGTGAATTTTGACCTAAATGTCAAATTAAAAATTGAGAGAATAAAATAATTAACATAAATTAAAAATTTATGAAATGAATTGGAAAATGAAAAAAGAAAAGAAGAATAAAAGAAAAGAAAAAAAAAAAAGGCTTATGAAATTAAGAAAAAAAATGCTTATGAGTAATACCCACAAGAGACAAAACCCCATCTACCATCTTTTTTCTTCTTCTTCTCTCTCTCTCCTTGCTGTCTTCCTTGGTCTCTCCCTCTCCACCATTGTTATCAAGCTTAAAGCTTGATTTCCTCTTCATTTACCCATCAAAACCTATAGCTCTCTTCACAAATAATCCTCTCTACTCCATAAGGAAGCTTTAGATACCCATTTGAGGAAGAAAAATTAAAGTTTGCCAGTTAGGTCACAAGGTAAGTGTAAAAATATTACTCTTTTTATTCTTTAAATCTTGTAAGAATGATAAGATGAGTGAGTATTCCATGAAAATGAAAACAAATAAAAAGGAATTAAAAAACCCTAATTCCAGCAGCCATGAATCTTGTGAGGTTTGATGTTTTTAAATGATATAAAATGGTTCCATAAGGATGTTTGAATAGTTGATATGATAAGAAGTGTAAAAGAGTTGAATTTGTATAAATTGGGTGATTGGAATTAGGGTTTATGTATATGATGTGGGGACTTTATGTAAATGCTTGAAATTGACTCGGTTGAGTTGAGATTGTTGCTTATAGAAGTGCTATGCATGCCAATTGAAGTAAGGAAGATGGAGGAAATTGAAATTGGGAGTGCTTGTTTTCTGCAGGTTTTGAGACTCAATGAGTCCAGTATGAGTTTTGAATCATAACTGAAAATATGTGACTCCAATTGGTATGAGGCGAATTAGAGGTGAAATTAGACCCAAAATAGCCTATTTTCCATAAAGAAACTATATCCAAATTATGTCCAAAACTTAACCTAAACACTGCCCAAATCCGGATTACCCTGCACTAAACCCAGAAAATGACAATTTGGTCATAACTCCCTCTACACTGGTTCAAATGACCTGAATTTGATACCATTGGAAAGCTTAGATATAGGGCTACAATTTTCATGAAGACTACTAAACCCAAAAATGGAAAAAACAAAATCAAATTACTGGCCCAAGTTGGATCACAAAACTGCCTAGAATTAGGTTGTCCAGAAACTGCTGGACATAAACTCACTCACTAGTTTTGGAAAAATGGCCATAATTTGTTTTACAAGAACTCAAATGTAATGAAACCAGTGGTAAAATGTCCACAAGACATAGACCTACAAAATTGGTATTTTGACCAAAACTTAGAATGTAACACCCCCGGTTGCATAGCCTGGTAGATTTCACTGTTCCGGTGACCGGTGTCGGTCCGGACAATTAAGGGGATTAGGACCACACTTAAGACAACTTAAGAAGCCATAAACACAAATAATTAGTAATGTTTAATTAGTTGACTATAAATAAGAAAAAAAGAATATAAGAAGTTAAACGAGCCGAGAGTCACAGCGATGAGTGACCTCATCGGGAATGATTGCGAAGTCGTTTTAAACTCAAATTTCGAACAGTAAAAAGTGACGCTGCGGTCCTTAGGACCCTTATGAACACAGTGGAAAAGAGAAAATCACGAAAAAGAACTGTTAAGCCAGTCAAATAATTAGGTCAGGGAGCCGAAAGAAATATTGGATTATTTGCAAACCGGGATGAACCGACAAGGGGCAAATTGGTCAGTTGACCCGAGAGTCGACTCGACCTAATCACAAATAAAATCGGAGAAATAAAAATTTTTGAATCAAGAATTAAATTAAAAAACTAATAGAAAAAAATAAATAGAAAAAAAAAAAGAAAAAGAAAAGAAAGAAGTTAGAAAAGTCAAAGATGATGTCATAAAAGATTAATTAAATTAATTTATTAATTTGGAAATTTTGGTCTTCAAAAAATGGATAAAAATAAAAATTCAAAAACATTTTTTTTGCTTCTTCTTTTGCTTTTCCCGTAGCTCTCTCCTCTCCCTCTCTTCTTATTTTGTTCCACCATTTTTAAGCAAGAAAAGCTTGGAATTCTTGGTTCCTTTCCATAAATCCTCTAAATCCCAACCTAGAAATTTTATTTACCAACCTTAAACCTTGTTGATTTCCCTTGAAAGGAAGTTTGAGCAAGATTAGGAAAGGAAAAAAAAGAAGAAAATTGAGGAAGAGGAATTTCAAGTGAGGTAAGCAAGCTAAATTGCAAATTTTAGTTTATTGGTTATCTTTGTGGTTTGAGTAATCTAGAAATTTAATTAAAATCAAAAGAAAATATTTGTAGAGGACCAAAGGGAATTTCAGCCAGCCATGGATGTGGGAGAGTTTGATGTATTTTGAATGAATTAAATGTGTTAGTAAGTTTGTATGAAAGTGATAGTAAGATTGAAATGCTTAAATGTGAATAAATACAACATTTTAGTGTAATTAGGGTTTGGAAGCTAGGGTTTATGAACCAAAATTTGGAGAAATGCATAAATGGAATATTTGACCTATTGTGAAGTGAAACAATGGTCAATTATGACCAAATGTATTGTGTGGGAATGGTAGGAAATCAAACCAAATTCGTAGGTTAATGGTCATGCTGCTGGCAGCATGACCAAACCCACTTTGAAGGACCAAAACTCAAATTTTACAAGTCCAATTGATATGCCACTAATTGGAGATGAAAATAGACATAAAAGAGCACAATTTTCATTAAGGAACCATGGCCAAAAACTGACCAAAACTTGGTGAAACAATTGACCAAAGTGAATTGATTGCAGGCTGCCACTGCACTAAACTGACCAAATGAACAGTAACTGTTCATTTGGTCATAACTCAAGTTAGACAGGTCAAATTGACCTGAAATTTGGCCAGGAGTTAGAGGGAATATAGATCTAAAACTTTCATGAAGAACATCACCCCAAATTATGCCATTAACCCATTCAAATTATTGAGCAAAATTAGGTTACTAAACCTGCAACTCTGCAGAATTTTCAGTGAGCAGCAATGTTTGGATGGCTATAATTCCCTCTAGAAAACTCGGATTTAGGCGATTCTTGAACCGATGGAAACCTAAGACATAGTAGAACATTTCATATGAAGAAAGTTAGACCAAATTATGAACTTAACTTAATCAAATTACTGACCAAAGTTGGATCAAAATCTGCCAGAACCCAAAATACCAGTATGAACGACACGTGAACAAAGAAACTTATTTTGGCCATAACTTGAGCTACAAAACTCCGATTGAGGTGATCCAAAAATTAGAATACACTTAAGACAATAAGAAACATTTTCTATGAAGGAAGTTTTGTTAAATTCCAATAGTAGATCGACCAATGGGATAGTGCAACTTCGGAGAACCAAAACTGAAAATTTGCAATTTTGCCAAAATGACCTAAGCTTTGAGAAAATGACCAAAACCAACAAGTTTAATGACCAAAATGTGGTATGTGGGTGAAGTTGAAATTCCCATACCTATTAAGTCTTAGAAAGTCAACTATTTGACTTGAATAGTGCAGTGAATAGTAACCCGAAACACAAAATTTAAAGAACGTCGAATTTAGCACGTTAGAGCTAGGTAATTATGAAGCTAAATTTATTTTGGATCTGTGTTAAGTTCTAGTACTGAAACATTGTAAAATTGTGTGTTTCAGTTGAAAAGAATATCGGGAAGGAACCCGAGGAACCGAGTCGAGGCTAAGGGACGACTCATTTGAGGTTTGTGCACAACATATACTTTTATAATCATCTTTTGCATATCGTTTTGAATAATATGAAATATCAGATTATGGCATTCTTATGATGTTTGATCTAAATTGTTGAAAGTTATTATGTATATTTGAAAAGACAATGTTTAGCAAATTGTTAAGATAAGTTTTGAAACTACAGTGTCATGACCACATATTTGAACACCTCACTAGCACGACTAGTGGGGGTAATTAGTTTTGAATTTTGATTCCTTCTCTGGAGAAGTGTTGAGGTGTGCCAGTAGAAGAGGATGTGAATGGATATCTATATATTTGAGCTAGCTAGCCTTTTGATATAATTTCTCTTTAGCCTCTGGCTATTGAGATTCTATTTGTTTCGAATGGCGTGATCTAACTGTGGGTTTTATGAAATGTGTTTTGATACTTTGAAATGAACTTGGTTTACATGTAAAATCTCACAATGCATGATTGTATTTAATTTTCATGTTTAGCCAAATTTTTGAATGAATGTGCTTTAAGCTTTGCATAAAGATTATTTTAGTATATTGTGCACCACTGAGTCCTAGTACTCAGCTATAGCTTTTATTGCTGTCGCAGATACAGAGACTAGAGGAGCAGCAGACTGAGCTGCTGAAGTATGTGAAGTCATCAGCTTGAAGCCTTCGGGTATAATTTATACCCTAACTGTAAATACTTCTTTTGATGTATATATTGCACATAAATGTATGGACATGTAAAAATGGGTCTTGAGCAGCTTGTACACAAATTTGTATGAAGTTTGTAATAAAGTTTAGTTTATATTTCTTTTGATATAAATTTGTAAGGTTGCGTATAAATTATTTTGTTTTTAATGAATATGAATGATATTGATTGACAGTATTTTGAGAACTATTGAACTTGTGAATTTTGAGAAATTGACTGAGTTTGATTGTGAAACCGAAGTAGTGGTTGAGAAAAACTTTTAGAAGTGCTTTTTACAGGTATTTGAAGAATGGTTTTCTCAAAATACAGAGGAAACTTTGTCAAAAATTTTATAAAATTTGCGGAAAACTAAAATGGCCAAAAATATTAATTAGTTTTAATTTCAACTAAATGTTTTTAATACTTATTAGAAATGCTCACCACTTGTCAAAGATAAGAAAATTGTTTTAAAATCCCTTGTAGGGTACTTAATGAATTATCGGTAGGTGAAGTTCGGTAGTTCATTAGGTATTCTACGGGATCATGTTATGCCTTACAGAGGGGCAAGGTGTGACATGTTGTAGTGGTATCAGAGCAAAATTTTTGAAGTATGTTTTAACATATAAATTTGTGTCTTTCTTGATAAGTACAACTGCTCAATGTCCATAATTGTTACATACAGTGCATTACATCATGAATATGAACTAACGGAGGGAAATCTCCTTGTGTTACTTGTTCAGGAGATACCCTAACTTCAGCCTGAAATGGAAGAAGGAGATCGCTCAGTTGAGCAGTCTGTTGAAGTTGAGGCACAAGGGGAAGCCCCAGCTTTACCGAATGTTAGTGGGTCAGCAGCACCAGCCCCACAAATGCCGCAGTTCCCTGCACAGTTTGCACAGCAGATGGCGGCAATGTTTCAACAAATGGCTGGGGGTATACCTGTTCAAACTCCACCACAACCACCTGTGGCACAACCATTGCCTCCAGCCAGACAGTATGACAAGTTATTGAAGTATGGGGCTGCAGAATTCAAGGGTACAGTGGACCCTTTAGAGGCAGAGCAATGGCTTGAAAGAATGGACAGAGTATTTAAGAAGCTGCACTGCCAAGATGAGTTGAAGTTTGAGTATTCTGTGTCACTGCTGCAAGGGGATGCGTATGATTGGTGGAAGACCATTCCCCACAGCTTGGCTGAACCACCAGTGCTGACCTGGGATGACTTCATCAGAGAGTTCAGACAGAAATACATCCCAGATGCATATGTTGACCAGAAACTGCAAGAATTTTTGAGTCTGAAATAAGGAAACCGATCGGTGGCAGAGTATGAGAGGGAGTTCTCCCGCCTGAGTCACTATGCGGGGAGTCTCCTTACTACCAGCAAAGCAAGGTGCAAGAGATTTGAGACGGGTTTAAAGCCCAGCATAAGGATGCAAGTTGTGGGATTCAGACACAGCAACTTCTCAGAGCTTATGTCTCAAGCACTTGAACTGGTGAGAATTGAATCAGAAGCAACCCCAAGGAAAGAAAAATCAGAAAAAGTTGAGAAATCAGAAAAAGACAAGGGGGAAAAATCAGTTGAACAAAGTTCTGGTGCTACCTCTGGAAAGAGAAAGAAGTTTAGTGGATCCAGCAGGGGTCGAGGTGGAAGATTTGGTAGGGGCCGATTCTCCGGACAGAGACCCCCTAGGTCCGTCGGCGATCAGCGAGGGTTCACATTACGCGCCCCGTGAGACTTGTGGCAAGATTCATGGGGAGTGTTCTGGGCCACCGGAGCTCGCTTTAATCATGAGGCAAGGGCCATATAGCTAAAGACTGCTAGTGCTCTAAGATATAGTCCAGCTCCTACTCTGCCGAGGATCTATTCGAGTCCCGCTCTCGAGAGGTTCTGATCGATTGGTAGAGGAAGAGGCAGAGGTAGAAGCACCGCTTGAGCGATCAAGGCACGATTGGTCGATCAGACAAGGAAGTGCTTCACCAGAATCTACACAATGAGACAATGAGACGAGGCTGAGACTTCTGATGTGGTAGCTGGTACATTCTCTATCTCTGATCAAGAAGTATTTGTATTGTTTGATCCGGGTTCAACCCATTCATATGTTAGTGCTAGCATAGTTAGTTTACTTGCTGTTCCATGTGTGCAAATGGGTTTTGAAGTGCTAGTAACTAGTCCGTTAGGACAAGAGGTCCGGGTCAACAGAATTTATAGAGACTGTCCTTTGGTGATCCAAGGACATGTTTTCCCGTCAGACTTGATTGAAATGCCCTTCAGAGAGTATGATATCATTTTGGGCATGGATTGGTTAGCCAGGCATCACGCCATGATTGATCAGATCAAGACAGTCACTTTTGGTCTCCCTTTGTACGGTGATGTGGTAATACATGGGGAGAGGCATTTACTGCCATCAAACATCATTTCGGCTGCACTAGCTAGAAGGATGATCAGAAAGGGGTGTGAAGCATACTTGGCACATGTGATAGACACCCAGGTGGGGAGACCAGCACTAAGGGACATCCCTACGGTGTGACTTTCCGGATGTGTTTCCTGATGAATTGCTAGGATAACCTTCAGAAAGAGAGGTGCAGTTTGAAATTGATGTTATGCCTGGTGTGGATCCAATCTCCATAACGCCATATAGAATGGCACCTGCAGAATTGAAAGAGTTGAAAGTGCAGTTGCAAGAATTGCTTGACAAGGGCTTTATCCGCCCTAGTGTGTCACCTTGGGGAGCGCCAGTGTTGTTTGTAAAGAAGAAAGACGGCACTCTCCGCTTGTGTATTGATTATCGGCAGTTGAATAAGGTGACAATAAAGAATAGATATCCATTACCTCGCATTGATTACTTGTTTGATCAGTTGAGGGGTGCAGCTGTGTTCTCCAAAATTGACCTGAGATCAGGTTATTATCAGCTGAAAGTACAAGAGCAGAGTATTTCTAAAACTGCCTTCAGAACCCGCTATGGCCATTATGAGTTTTTGGTTATGCCATTCGGGTTAACTAATGCTCCGGCTGCTTTTATGGATCTGATGAACACTATCTTCAGACCATACCTCGACCAGTTTGTTGTGGTATTCATTGATGATATATTGGTCTATTCGAGGAATACAGAAGAGTATGATAGACATCTGCGAATTGCACTGCAGACTTTGAGGGAAAAACAACTATATGCCAAATTATCGAAGTGTGAATTTTGGCTGAAGGAGATATCCTTTTTGGGGCATGTAGTATCAGAAGAGGGCATTAAGGTAGATCCTAACAAGATTGAAGCTGTCCTTAATTGGAAGCCACCCAGAAATGTCACAGAGATTCCGAGTTTTCTAGGGTTAGCTGGATACTACCGTCTATTTGTGAAAGGGTTCTCCATGTTGGCATCTCCATTGACCAAGCTGCTTAGAAAGGATGTGAAATTTCAGTGGACGGACAAATGCCAGCAGAGTTTTGATGAATTGAAGAGATGTTTGGTCAAGCTCAGTCCTGACTTTACCCACACCGGGTAAAGAATATACAGTTTACAGCGATGCTTCTCACAACGGGTTAGGTTGTGTGTTGATGCAAGATCGAAATGTCATTGCCTATGCATCACGCCAGCTAAAACCGCATGAGAGGAATTATCCGACACATGATTTGGAGCTTGCAGCCATTGTGTTTGCTCTTAAGATCTGGAGACATTATTTGTACGGGGAGAAGTGCTACATCTACACAGATCATAAGAGTTTGAAGTATTTGGGCACCCAGAAAGAGCTGAATTTGAGACAGAGGAGATGGTTAGAGTTGATAAAAGACTATGATTGTCTGATAGACTATCAGCCAGGGAAAGCTAATGTTGTGGCTGACGCCTTAAGTCGCAAGACTATGGCAAGTCTACGAGTTACTCCTTTGTCTTTAGTACATGAGTTGAGATCATTACATGCCAGTTTAGAGATTAATGATGAGGGGCAGACAGCAGTTGCATGGCATGTACAGCCAGTGTTAATTGATCAGATCAGAATGGCTGCTCAGAATGATGAAAGGTATCAGAAGCTGTTAGAAGAAGTCCGGCAGGGCAAGAAACCAGAATTCTCAATCAGAGATGATGGTCTACTGCTACACCAAGGTAGAATATGTGTTCCTAATAATGTGGATTTGAAGCAAATCATTTTGAAGGAAGCACATGAGTCTCCTTTTGCCATGCACCCTGGTGGTACAAAAATGTATAGAGGGCTAAAGGAGCATTACTGGTGGATGGGTTTAAAAAGAGACGTGGCAGAGTTTGTATCCAAATGCCTAACTTGTCAGCAAGTAAAGGCAGAGCATCAAGTACCCACTGGGTTGTTACATCCACTACCAGTACCAGAATGGAAATGGGAAAGAATAACAATGGATTTTGTAATGGGACTTCCGCGGACACAGAAGAGTCATGATGCAGTTTGGGTCATTGTTGACAGACAGACTAAATCTGCTCATTTTCTGCTAGTTCGAATGGACTACAGTTTAGAAAGATTGGCCAAGTTATACATCGATGAGATTGTGAGACTACATGGAGTGCAAGTATCCATCGTGTCAGACAGAGATCCTAGGTTCACTTCTAGATTCTGGGGTAGTCTTTAGAGAGCCCTAGGAACTAGATTGAACTTCAAGATGACATTCCACCCATGCATGATGGCCAGTCTGAGAGGGTAATTTAGATCTTGGAGGACATGCTACGGGCTTGTGTGATTGAGTTTGAGGGCAATTGGGATACACACTTGCCTTTGATTGAGTTTGCTTACAATAACAGCTACCAATCAAGCATTGGGATGCCTCCATATGAAGCTTTGTATGACAGAAAATGTAGAACCCCGTTGTGTTGGGATGACGTGGGTGAAAGAAAAATGATTGGACCTGAAATTGTTTAGCAGACTGAGGAGAAGATCAGGGTGATCAGAGGTCGACTTAAGACTGCATCAGACCGTCAGAAGTCCTACATTGATCTGAAGAGAAGAGATGTTCAGTATGCATTGGGTGACAGAGTTTTCCTCAAAGTTTCTCCTTGGAAGAGGATTTTGAGATTCGGCAGGAAGGGGAAACTAAGTCCTCGTTTTATCGGGCCATATGAGGTTCTGGAAAGAGTGGGTCCTTTGGCATATCGATTGGCACTACCTCCAGAGTTAGAGAAGATACATAATGTCTTCCATGTGTCTATGTTGAGGAGGTATCGATCAGACCCATCTCATGTACTACCAGTAGAGGAAATTGAAGTGAATCCATATCTCACATATGAAGAAGAACCCATAGAGATTTTAGCATATGAGGTGAAGCAGCTACGGAACAAGCAGATACCATTGGTAAAAGTGCTGTGAAACCATCATTCGGGCCAAGAAGCTACTTGGGAACGAGAGGAGGACATGAAGAGACAACAGCCACAGCTGTTCAGAGATTGATACCAGGTAAAATTTCGAGACGAAATTTATTTAAGGGGGGAGAATTGTAACACCCCCGGTTGCATAGCCTGGTAGATTTCACTGTTCCGGTGACCGGTGTCGGTCCGGACAATTAAGGGGATTAGGACCTCACTTAAGACAACTTAAGAAGCCATAAACACAAATAATTAGTAATGTTTAATTAGTTGACTATAAATAAGAAAAACAGAACATAAGAAGTTAAACAAGCCGAGAGTCACAGCGATGAGTGACCTCTGAACGCATCACGAAGTCGTTTTAAACTCAAATTTCGAACCGTAAAAAGTGACGCTGCGGTCCTTAGGACCCTTATGAACACAGTAGAAAAGAGAAAATCACGAAAAAGAATTGTTAAGCCAGTCAAATAATTAGGTCAGGGAGCCGAAAGAAATATTGGATTATTTGCAAACCGGGATGAACCGGCGAGGGGCAAATTGGTCAATTGACCCTGAGAGCTGACTCCTGACCTAACTGTCAAATAAAATAGGAGAAATAAAAATTTTTGAATCAAGAATTAAATTAAAAAACTAATAGCAAAAAAAAAATAAATAGAAAAAAAAAGAAAAAGAAAAGAAAGAAGTTAGAAAAGTCAAAGATGATGTCATAAAAGATTAATTAAATTAATTTATTAATTTGGGAATTTTGGTCTTCAAAAATGGATAAAAATAAAAATTCAAAAACATTTTTTTTGCTTCTTCTTTTGCTTTTCCCGTAGCTCTCTCCTCTCCCTCTCTTCTTATTTTGTTCCACCATTTTTAAGCAAGAAAAGCTTGGAATTCTTGGTTCCTTTCCATAAATCCTCTAAATCCCAACCTAGAAATTTTATTTACCAACCTTAAACCTTGTTGATTTCCCTTGAAAGGAAGTTTGAGCAAGATTAGGAAAGGAAAAAAAAGAAGAAAATTGAGGAAGAGGAATTTCAAGTGAGGTAAGCAAGCTAAATTGCAAATTTTAGTTTATTGGTTATCTTTGTGGTTTGAGTAATCTAGAAATTTAATTAAAATCAAAAGAAAACATTTGTAGAGGACCAAAGGGAATTTCAGCCAGCCATGGATGTGGGAGAGTTTGATGTATTTTGAATGAATTAAATGTGTTAGTAAGTTTGTATGAAAGTGATAGTAAGATTGAAATGCTTAAATGTGAATAAATACAACATTTTAGTGTAATTAGGGTTTGGAAGCTAGGGTTTATGAACCAAAATTTGGAGAAATGCATAAATGGAATATTTGACCTATTGTGAAGTGAAACAATGGTCAATTATGACCAAATGTATTGTGTGGGAATGGTAGGAAATCAAACCAAATTCGTAGGTTAATGGTCATCTTCTTTGCGCATGACCAAACCCACTTTGAAGGACCAAAACTCAAATTTTACAAGTCCAATTGATATGCTACCAATTGGAGATGAAAATAGACATAAAAGATCACAATTTTCATTAAGGAACCATGGCCAAAAACTGACCAAAACTTGGTGAAACAATTGACCAAAGTGAATTGATTGCAGGCTGCCACTACACTAAACTGACCAACTGTTCATTTGGTCATAACTCGAGTTAGACAGGTCAAATTGACCTGAAATTTGGCCAGGGGTTAGAGGGCATATAGATCTAAAACTTTCATGAAGAACATGCCATTAACCCATTCAAATTATTGAGCAAAGTTAGGTTACTAAACCTGCAACTCTGCAGAATTTTCAGTGAGCAGCAATGTTTGGATGGCTATAATTCCCTCTAGAAAACTCGGATTTAGGCGATTCTTGAACCGATGGAAACCTAAGACATAGTAGAACATTTCATATGAAGAAAGTTAGACCAAATTATGAACTTAACTTAATCAAATTACTGACCAAAGTTGGATCAAAATTTGCCAGAACCCAAAATACCAGTATGAGCGATTACGTGAGCGATAAACTTATTTTGGCCATAACTTGAGCTACAAAACTCCGATTGAGGTGATCCAAAAATGAGAATACACTTAAGAAAATAAGGAACATTTTCTATGAAGGAAGTTTTGTTAAATTCCAATAGTAGATCGACCAATGGAATAGTGCAACTTCGGAGAACCAAAACTGAAAATTTGCAATTTTGCCAAAATGACCTAAGCTTTGAGAAAATGACCAAAACCAACAAGTTTAATGACCAAAATGTGGTATGTGGGTGAAGTTGGAGTTCCCATACCTATTAAGTCTTAGAAAGTCAACAATTTGATTTGAATAGTGTAGTGAATAGTAACCCGAAACACAATTTAAAGAACGTCGAATTTAGCACGTTAGAGCTAGGTAATTATAAAGCTAAATTTATTTTGGATCTGTGTTAAGTTCTAGTACTGAAACATTGTAAAATTGTGTGTTTCAGTTGAAAAGAATATCGGGAAAGAACCCGAGGAACCGAGTTGAGGCTAAGGGACGACACGTTTGAGGTTTGTGCACAACATATACTTTTATAATCATCTTTTGCATATCGTTTTGAATAATATGAAATATCGGATTATGGCATTCTTATGATGTTTGATCTAAATTATTGAAAGTTATTATGTATATTTGAAAAGACAATGTTTAGCAAATTGTTAAGATAAGTTTTAAAACCACAGTGTCATGACCACATATTTGAACACCTCACTAGCACGACTAGTGGGGGTAATTAGTTTTGAATTTTGATTCCTTCTCTGGAGAAATGTTGAGATGTGCCAGTAGAAGAGGATGTGAATGGATATCCATATATTTGAGCTAGCTAGCCTTGTGATATGATTTCTCTTTAGCCTTTGGCTATTGAGATTCTATTTGTTTCGAATGGCGTGATCTAACTGTGGGTTTTATGAAATGTGTTTTGATGCTTTGAAATGAACTTGGTTTACATGTAAAATCTCACAATGCATGATTGTATTTAATTTTCATGTTTAGCCAAATTTTTGAATGAATGTGCTTTAAGCTTTGCATAAAGATTATTTTAGTATATTGTGCACCACTGAGTCCTAGTACTCGTGATAGCTTTATTCTTGCCGCAGATACAGAGACTAGAGGAGCAGATCGAGTCTTGAAGTGTGTGAAGTCATCAGCTTGAAGCCTTCGGGTATAATTTATACCCTAACTGTAAATACTTCTTTTGATGTATATATTGCACATAAATGTATGGACATGTAAAAATGGGTCTTGAGCAGCTTGTACACAAATTTATATGAAGTTTGTAATAAAGTTTAGTTTATGTTTCTTTTGATATAAATTTATAAGGTTGCGTATAAATTATTTTATTTTTAATGAATATGAATAATATTGATTGACAGTATTTTGAGAACTATTGAACTTGTGAATTTTGAGAAATTGACTGAGTTTGATTATGAAACCGAAGTAGTGGTTGAGAAAAACTTTTAGAAGTGCTTTTTACAGGTATTCGAAGAACGGTTTTCTCAAAATACAGAGGAAACTCTGTCAAAATTTTTATAAAATTTGCGGAAAACTAAAATGGCCAAAAATATTAATTAGTTTTAATTTCAACTAAATATTTTTAATACTTATTAGAAATGCTCACCACTTGTCAAAGATAAGAAAATTGTTTTAAAATCCCTTGTAGGGTACTTAATGAATTATCGGTAGGTGAAGTTCGGTAGTTCATTAGGTATTCTACGGGATCATGTTATGCCTTACAGAGGGGCAAGATGTGACATAGAAATCAAGAGAACTAGGTCCAATAGTTAGAAAAAGTCACTATATCAAAACCTGCAATCTGACCAAACTTCACTTGACCCCAGAACAGTCTTTTAATCGTAACTCCCACTAGAAAAATTCAATTGAAATGAGCCATACCTTTCCAGAAACCTGAGAAACAGGGCTACAACTTTGTTTTAGGAACCTTCCTCAAATTATGAATTTAAGAACCTCAAAAAGTGACCTGCAGTCACTGTCCTGAACTGAGCCCCTGTTGGCATAGGGTACATGAACCCAATTCAGTTAATTGGCCATAAATAATTCCAAAAAACTTGAAAAATTGTGATACAAATTTCTCAATGATCATAAGACATAGGGCAATAATTTCTATGAAGATAACTATGCCTAAAAGTGACTGCAACCTGTTCCATTAATTAGGTAAACTTTAAGTCCAAAAGCTGTCTAGTTAAGGAACCAAAATCTGTAAATGAGTCAGTTATGGTTATCCAATCATAACTTGAGTTCTAAAAATCAAATTGACATGATTCAAAAGGGAAAATAAAGATAAGGCATAGAGGAATAACTTTCATGAAGGAAGTGTGGCCAAACAATAGCTATAAACTGATCATATGGATAGGTAAAAGTAAGACACAAAAAACTGAAATTAAAGAAAGATCCATGAGATAAATTATCTTATGGTAGGAATTTAACCCTAAAAAGTCATTAAACACTAAATTATGTGAAAGGGTATGTGAGACCTATTTTCCCACTATAAAGTGATATGTACATTTCAAAGAAATAAGTAATAATGCGTAATTGCTTAATTTGATATGTAAAGTCAAAACAGTGAAACTAGACTTAAAGAAAGGTTCTTGAATTAAATTATTTTTAGTAAGGATTTGTCCCTAATAAGTCACTACATGCTAAATTACATGAAATTAGTTGATACATAAAATGTAAATTTATCTAAATGGTTTGCTAAATACATAAGTTATACGAAATAGGTGCTTGGGACCTATGTTCCCATTATGATGATATGAAAATGGTATAAAGTATAAGTAGTACATGAAGTGAAATAACAATGTGTTATGAATCCTTAATAGTACATAGCATGAAATAATAAAACTATAAGTGCTTAATAGTACTAATTTATCCAAAGTATACCTAGACTTATATGTATATAGTTGGATCGATTGGTACACCAATTAGGAACCACAGATAGCAGTACTGCTTACAGAGTAAATCATGAACTGACAATATATGTCTGATATGATTGTTCTACATGCTATATGCCTACCCATTGGCCATTGTGCCTAACCTTATTTCTGGCTTTACAAGTCTGACAGTATGCCTTGTGCCCGACAGCTGGCCACGTGCCCGACAGATGTATACAGGTAGACATATGACTATCTAACCTGTATACTCCCGTGTATCCAGCATTATAGTTTGTTATAGGTTACTTGGGCACAAATATACAGATATGATATGAAATACACCGATATGACAAAATACACTGATACGATTCCAAACACTCTAATATAAGTTTAAAAAGCTAGAGAATGAAATTAATACTCAGAAAAGATACTGATAATTAATTTATTTCTAAAGTACAGAAAAGTTATAAATGACTTAGACTGTATAAGAAATGAAGAAAAAAGATACAGTTAAATTTAACTGTTCTCAAAGTGTAAAAAATTTATAAATGTCTTAGAATTGATGACAAATTCACTGATATGAGTTTAAGGAGACTGAAAATGAAATACATGCATAGATAAGATCCTGAAAAATATATTGATTCCAAAGTATTATAAAAAATGTCATTGACCTAGAATTATGGAATTACACATATTATCGTCATTTTAAATTATTTAGTTATTCTGCTTTAAGATTATGCACCACTAAGTAAATTGCTTAGTACGTTGGATTTTTCATCGCATAGGTACTGGAGACCAGACCCACCAGATACAGCAGCAGCCGCCACAGTAGTGTATCGACTACACGTTGACCAGATCTGCTACAGCTACAACTCAGTGTCCACCTCACCAGTCTTTGTTATTTTGGTAGGGCACATGTATAGACTAGTATTTTGGTTATTGGTGTATAATCATGATGTAATTATTAGTTTGTGGTGTAAATAAAAATTATAAATATATTTTGAGTTGTAAATAAAGTTATGAATTTCTGCATGTAGATTTCTATTTGAATGAATGAATGAGTTTCATTTCTTGAAATGATATGATATGGTATGACTATGGATATATAAGACAAATATGAAATTGTTTTTAACAGGTAATTAGAGGAACCCACCAGACGCTAATAAAATAGAGAAAGGTTTGCCCGGGTATCCACAGAATTAAATTGTGATAAAAATTTTTTTTCACATCTTTTTTATAAAGTTTAAAATTAACAATGGACATGACAGGATCAGATAGGGTGCTTCGGCACCGAATGTGGCATTCCTCGCTCGGTTATACAATAGATGGATGAGGGGCGTCACATCTAGCATAGTGTGTTATGGCTTAAGGGAAGAGTGAGAATGTTGAGAGTCCTCTGGCTAGTATGCTTTAGGTCGACAAATACTATGAGACACCGAAATGCTTTAGACCTAGTAAGCTAAGCCTTCTTTCCCTGCTAGTGAATGTTGTTGTTGGCGAACTTGTTATCTATGTGGTCTAGCGGATGGCTAAGGACTTTATTCTAGATGGCAGTAAGAAGTATGTAGGTGTTTCTTCTCACCTTTGATGCTTCTGATTTCTTCCTCAATCTCAGCACTAGCACCAACTTCGGCTCTGGGTGGCTGGCGACACTGATGTGGTGGCTTGGGCGGTTTTCTGCTTTCCCTATGTGCCTCAAAAGTCATAAGCGATATTACTATGTTTTGTGGGCTAGTTTTCTAAAGTTTGTTCTTTGAGTTTGGATTTTTATTAGAGATTGGTTTAGGCCTTTGCATTTCTTGTATCTAATCTTTACAATGAATTTCGGTAATGCAAATTCTTGCATATTAAAAAAAATAAATAAATAAAGGTTGACGCTAAATTACAGAAATATAGGTGTATCACCAATTTAATTTTGAAGCAAACGAAATAAGAATCAAAGGAAAGCTAATTTGTTTGGGCATTTTTGAATGAGGGTTTTCAAACTTCATACGTTTAGTGATGTGAAGTGACCCCAACCCGCTTTTTTTTTTTTTTTTTTTTTTTAATGAAAATATTATTCAACGCAGCTGTGTCAATTCAGTATACAATAACTTAATATTAAATTGATATATGACATATTATAACTTTATATTCTAAAATTACAGATCAGCTTTTAAAGTCAGTACGAGATTTTCTTCTTACACAGGAATTGTTTTATTTTATAATTATAAATTTGACAACTATACCATATATTAATTTAATACTGACGTGTTGTCTTTTGAATTGATGATTTGTGGGTTTCTATTGAAATTCAACACTACCAATAGTCACCAGACTTTAACGATATGTAATGGGAGGAAGAAAAATAATAAAAGGGAAATATTTTTATTTTTTCTTTTTTCTTTTTTTATTTGAAATAGGAGAAAAATAATAATGAGAAGAAAAAATAAAAGTTTATTTTTTCATGTTTGAAAATAAATAAAAAAGAAAATGAAATAATAAATTTTCTTTTAAATTACTATTTTACTCTTAATTTTATAAATTATTTAAAAAATTAAAATAAAAAAATAATGGTATATAAATAATTTCATCAGCAGAAGTATAATTTTTATTTTCTTTAGTTTTTTATTTTTAAATAATAAAAAATAATAATTTCAATTTATTTTTTATTTATTTATTTATTTTTTCCTTCCATCTTCTTTAAATTTCAAATCTCTAGTGTAAAGAAAAACCATGTAGAAGATATAAAATTCAGATTTAAAGCCATCTCTGACAACAGAATTACGATTTTTTTTTTAAAAAGACTGTTAAAAACCCTCAAAAGCCAACTTACCCAGGATCTTCAACATGCTAATGCTCTAACATTGTGCGAGTAAAGTGTTCATTGAAGATGACTTGAGTTTGAAATTTCAAAATTTTTTAACTAATGGCCCGTGTCACGCGCTCATTCGCCTTTTGAACAGATTAAAGTAAAAAATTATGCAAACGGATGTCCTGTTAGAGAGCCGCCTTGGTCACCACGTGCTGTACAATTACTTGCTCGCTTGCTGTGTCGGCACTCGGTAGAGACAAAAATACTTTGAAAAATGTCAGAGCTAGCGGTGCTGTGTGGACTTTATCAATGTTCTCTACTGGTTTGCTGGACGTGGACTGCTCAAGTTTAAGAGGTAGACCCTTGTAAAATTCTTAATGCTTTGTTTCCCACTGTCGATGACGATCATCCCCATACAATAATCAACACAAACACCACCACACCAATCTAAAAGTGGGATATGTCTGCCTCAAGCAGATTCAGATGCAAAGAAACAGAAATCGAGATTGTGCTTGTGTGTGGCTAGATTCAAGATTGAGTTTTCCCTAATGTTATCAATTTTATCAAACTCTTCATTGATACAGGCAGCCCTGGTGGCAGTGATCTGATCAGAACTACTCTCGGTGATGGGATCACTTTCCATAAGGTTCTGACTCAGCTCAAATAATATAACAGGCCGAGCTTTGAAATGGATGAAGGATGGAGAATTTAAATCAGCCCAAAGAAACAAGTTGAGATCTAGACTTGTTCATGAAGGCCAGCCCAAACAAATTCCATACACCCAAATTCCTTTCACTGGACCTTTCACCTTGCATATTTTAGGCTCTGTTTGATGTCTACATTGCTGCTCAAGTAAGGGTCCGCTAGACCTAAAACCCAAAATAAACAAGTGCATGTAACGGAACTTGTCTTGCCTTACCTCACCCCTCTAATGCTCTGTTTGGATGGGGTGAGAAAAGGATAAACAAGATTAAGGAGGAATAAGTAACTATTATACTCTGTTTAAAAAGATATAAGTTAATAAAAGATAAGTATAAGTAAAGGTAAGGCTTACCCTCTCTTACCCCTCAAATCTCAATTTTTCTTACACCTCAAATTGTGGTGTAAGTAGGGGAAGATGAGAGCTGAAAATTACTTTATTTTTTATTTTTCTATTATATCCTTAATTTTTTATTAAACATCCAATTATAACCATTAAAAATAAACATAGCGTACCACTATAAATAAATGTATTATCTCTCAAGTGGGCATACATTGTTTATCTGCTTTCAATCATTTATTTTAAATAGTTTGCTGCAATTATTATACTTTAATTATTATTTTTTCATTTATTTTTTCAATAGTTTGATTCAATTATTATGCTTTAATTATCATTTTTTTTAAATAATTCATTTTTTATTCAATCTTTATTAGATTTATGCATTATTATTTTGATCTATTAATTTTATGATTTATTTATAGTAGACTATTATTATTTATAAATTTAAGATTTATCATAATAAGTTTACCATTTAATAAATTATCTAATAAAAAAGAACATTTTTATAATTCTAACAATTATTTATCCTTTTTTTACCTCTTTTCAAATATGAAGAATATACATTATATTTTTTCACCTTTCCATTAATTCACTTCTTTCGTAACTCTCTTTAACCTTCCCCTTCCTTATATTTCTATTAATTACCTTTGCCTCACTCCGTCCAAATAAAAACCTAATAAGCTCAAAATTCCAGGCAAAGGGAGGGAAGGGGAGTAGGAAAAACCCCCCCAAATTCTTGATCCAAAATCAGAAAAATAAGTAAATCAAATAAATGATATCTCATTAAAAGTAACAAGAATTCCAAAATATTAAAAATTGTATCTTGCGCATTAAATATTGTACTTTTAGTCTTGTGCACCAAATTTAAGAATATATATATGAAAAAAAAAAAAACTCCCCTTCTAGCTCTATTTCTTCCCATATCTTCATAATCATATCCCTTCTCTCATTTTATTTTTCATTTTTTACTTTTATACAATGCCCTCTTAGGAGATCACCTTTTTTGTTAATGTCTCTCCCCACCAAACGCTCTGCCACCGCCACCACCTCTAGCTCCTCCGCCAGCGCCACAGCTAATTTTCCTCCCATGAAGAAGGCCAAGTCCCAAGCTGTCTCTGCTTGCTCACCGCTTGACCCTTCCTGTAACAAAAACGGCATCCACCACTTCAGCTCCGCCGCTACGGCCGATAACGACGTCGTATTCGACCCCTCTTCCATGACTCTCGATGACGATCCCAAGCTCCAAGACCGCTCTCCTCCCGCCGCCGCAAATTTATCCCGCAAAAAGGCCACCCCACCTCAGCCCGCGAAGAAGCTTGTCATCAAGCTCGTGAAGGGTAAAATTTTTATTTTTTTAATTGCTGCTGAATTTTGATGATAAATTTGATATGTTCCTTCCATGCTGTGAGTTTTTCCTGATTTAATGAATCATCAAGGATTTTGCACTTCATTTTTCTCTCCTTTTTTGTGTTTAGAGTTTGGGCATCAAATTGTTTTTGTAGTTGATTGAATCAATGTGGGTTTTTGGTCAATTTGTGGGTGGAGCATAAAACTTTGATTTTGGGATCTGGGTGATGGTCGATTGGTTATTATATTTCAATTTGAGAGCGAATTGAGCTGTTAATTGAGTATTTAGAGCTTAAATTACATGCCAAATTTAACGGGAAATATACACTCTCTATCGTATTTAGATCTGGGTAATCACTATCACATCCTTGTATTGTTAATGGCTCGTACTCAGCTAGACCACGTTGCTCCATCTGGGGTAATGACCTGAGTTAGCAGTGACAAAGCTCTTGCTAAGTTAGAGTTTTGGTAATTGCTTTAATTACTGCTTGCTATGCTGCTAAAAAAGAGATGATATAGCAGTACGCATTTTTGTGCCGTTGTCTTCTTGAGTTCCCTATAGTTTCTTTTCTTCCTTTGGACGGTATGTTCTACAACTAGGTTTTACGTTGGCTTTATAGATTTTGTTTCTCAAGGCTAAAGGACCTAGCATAGACTAATGACCTGTTTGGCATTGAGTTTCCGAGCCGGAAAAGCATCTAAAATAAAAGCAACATTTTAGATGCTGTTGAGAAAAGTAGTTTGAAAAAAGTTATTTTGTTATTTTAGTGTTCTTATGACTAAAACTGATCAAATTTAATTTTTAATTATTTTTTAACACTTACTAATATATATAAAAAAGTGATTTTCTCAACGTCAGTTTCGACGGCAATGCCAAATAGGCCCTAAGTGTTCATTTGAGAAATTCTGTTCCAAAAAGTACAAATTTAGATTGGAAGCATTTTTATTTTTCATCATTTATTGCTTTAATATAGTATTGTTGAATGCACATTGACGGGCGCTTAGTCCATCATAAAAGCATAACTGTAGTGGAATCCATTGTATTGTAAAATACAATGTAATCTTGCATATGCACAATGATTTAAAAAATACAAAATTATGTTGATGAATGGCTAGTTTATTAGGCATCATTTTATATGCAGTGGGATGGCCCCAACTCCCCCCCTTCTCTCTCTTTTGTTTTTGGCATTTTTCTATTGCATTATTGCTAATCATTGTACCGAATAGTTGGAGAATAACAGGTTAATGCATTATGCATTCTTGTGACATCTACCCATATCGCTCCCTCATTTTATATTCATTTTCTGATTGGATGAATAGAGGACAGTATGAATAGCATCTTGGAATTTTGAACTCTGGAGTCTGAAGTTTGTAATAATAAATGTGCTGGATGTGATAATTGTGTTCTATGTAGCTAAACCAACACTGCCTGCAAATTTCGAGGAGGATACATGGGCAAAGCTGCAGTCAGCTATTAAAGCTATATTCTTGAAGCAACCAGATTCCTGTGACTTGGAGAAGCTTTATCAGGTGAATCCTCCTGCTTTTTATTTTTTCGTTGTGAGTGAATTACCATTTCTTATGTGAATGTTTTCCATCAGGCTGTCAATGATCTTTGTCTGCATAAGATGGGCAGTAATCTTTATCAGCGAATTGAAAAAGAATGTGAATCCCATATTTATGCAGTATTACAATCTTTGGTTGGTCAAAGCCCGGATTTGGTGGTTTTCTTATCCCTGGTTGAGAGATGCTGGCAGGATCTATGTGACCAAATGTTGATGATTCGCGGTATAGCCTTGTATCTAGATAGAACATATGTGAAACAAACCCCAAACGTACGTTCATTATGGGACATGGGCTTGCAGCTTTTCCGGAAACATCTTGCTTTGTCTCCTGAAGTTGAGCACAAAACTGTCACAGGTCTTTTGCGAATGATTGAGAGGGAAAGGTACTTTCTAAATGTTTTAAAACCTAACAAATCCAAAACATTAATGTGTGTGTCAATTTTTGCCCCACCTTTTAATTTTACCAATTATATCCCCAACTTTGGTTGTTGGTGCTAATTATAGGTCATCCCTTGTATTTTGTTGTCTTCACATAGGCAAGTAGCACTGATAGATGAATATAATGTAGCACGCAAATTTGTGTAATAACTCTTAAAATACGTCACATCAACAATCATCAAAAAATTAAAGAAAAGAAGATAACACCAAATACTAAATATTCTAATACAAATTAAATGATGTATCTAACTTTTGACTTATGAGAAATGTTAATTCGGTATGTATAATTCAGAGTTATAGACATGTTAGCATGACACATAATGTGTATTTAAGACTAGAAAGCTTTCAAATAAACTCTAACACAATGGATGGCTACAGTTGTCACTTGTCACCACCTCCCCTAAGTTGGGGGCAAACTTAGGGGTTGGGTGGGGCTTGAAACAAACACTAAAATTTTGGGGTATTATAAAGTGATATGGTTGTTTGCATCTTGGAACTAACATATGAATGGCTTTCTGATTTCAGATTAGGTGAATCGGTTGATAGAACTCTCTTAAACCATCTTTTGAAGATGTTTACTGCTTTAGGAATTTATGCTGAAAGCTTTGAAAGACCATTTCTGGATTGCACATCTGAATTTTATGCTGCTGAAGGCATGAAATACATGCAACATTCAGATGTTCCAGATTACTTGAAGCATGTGGAGGTGCATTTCATTTATCTTATGATGTTATAAGGGAGTGTAACTGTACTGTGTTTTCCACCTTTTATTAGTTTTTCCCTATTTATATCAATGCTCTGTTGCTTAATGTATATGTGTCCATGGAAAATTCATGGGTTATGCATTCTTGCAGATTAGGTTGCATGAAGAACATGAAAGATGCTTACTCTATCTTGATGCTAGTACTAGAAAGCCACTAATAGCAACTGCAGAAAGGCAGCTTCTTGAACGCCACATATCTGCAATTCTGGATAAGGTGTGCATATTTTTACCTTCTTTAAATATTCAATCTATTTTCATAGCTTTAGTTAATTATAGTTTCTTTGATCTGTATAGGGGTTCATGATGCTAATGGATGGGCATAGAATTGCTGATCTTAAGAGAATGTACTCATTGTTCTTAAGGGTCAATGCCCTTGAATCATTAAGGCAGGCTCTTAGTTCATACATACGAAGAACTGGACAAGGCATTGTCATGGATGACGAAAAAGATAAGGATATGGTTTCATCCTTACTAGAATTTAAGGCTTCTCTTGACACAATATGGGAAGAAAGCTTTTCTAAGAATGAAGCATTTTGCAATACTATTAAGGATGCATTTGAACATCTAATTAATCTTCGTCAGGTTAGTGTTCCTTTCTGTTGGTTTTGTTTTCATTGATTCCTATGTTTTGTTAGCAATATGGTAAAATATGGATTTCTAAGTAAGTTGAATTGTAAAATTTGTAATGCAAATGATATATGTATGGTAAAACATATTAAAGTGATCAAAGTTATAGAGATAAAATCTGATTTATGATGGATCATTATTCCCTGTGCTGTTATTGATCATGATGGAGTCTTCCTTTGCTAATGTTGAAGCAGACTCAAATCAATAGGATTATCTTGTTAATGCGACGCTTCTCCTTAAAATTGTTTTACATTCCTGATAAACTTGTTTGTGAGAGTGTCATATTGCTGGATTACATGGCAATGCAATGAACGACAGAGAGAGCTGTCTACAATTGCTTATTTGGTAGGCTGGACTTTGAGAAAATGAGAATTTCAGTTTTTGGTTGTTGAAGAAGATGTTTGCAGCTTATAGAGTGATAGACATTGAAAAATCTAGGTTTGAAGGCCAAAGTGGATGATAATATGAATTTTAATTTTAGTTTATGGGCAATATATAAAGGATGGCATAATTATAATGCTTCAAAAATGGAGTTTTTGGGTTTTGACTTCTGAAAAATCTAAAAAAATCTATGGTAAGCAATTGTAGTTTTCAGTGTTCTGGTTTTTAGATAATTTTTTTTTATTTTTTGAAGGACTACATGCTCCAAGTGTTTAAGGGCTTTTTTGTAGTGAGGGAGAGGAAAATGGTAGGAAAAGGGAAAAAGGGCAATTCCCTTGTTTTGTTGGCAGCAAAAAGGAAGAAAGAAAAAAATTTAATTTCCAATTCCCTTGTTTTGTGAAAAGGAAAAGATTTGTGAGGATTTTTGTGGAAATTGCTTAAAGAGCATTTTGTGCCATTTTGTTTTAACAATGTTATTTTTTTTTTTGTTTTTCCTCTATGGCTTTTTTTCCTCCAATAGTTATTTTTTAATATACTTTTATCTATTCAATATGGGCATAATAGTAAAAATATAATAATTTTCTCTCCTCACTTTTCTTTCAATCAAAACATGAAAAATAAAAAATGCTTCTTTCCTCTCCTTTCCCTATGGAAAACATTTATAAGGAAAATAATAATTTTCCTTTCCATAAGGATTTTACTTTCCCTATAATTCTGGTTACTTTTCTTTCCTCACCTTTCCTTTCTATAAAACAGGCCCTTAGTGAAAAAAATTTGATGAGCAGAGCACTGCTAGAGTCTTGATACCCATTAAACTGACAAATTACTGAATTGCTGCTCTAAACAAGGCTGGTAAAATGTTGCCCTTAGACCAGTGGGGTTATGACTTTACTTTTTATCTTCCAAAAGAAATTGTATAAAATTTAATAATTTCCCTGGAATGATATTTCATATTTAGTGGGTAATGTCATCAATTCAAGCAGGTTAGTACCTTGCTATTCTGCGGTATATCACTTAAATCTGATCCCCTTCGCGTGCTTCTAAATTTGTGTGATTGCATGTTGGACTTTAGCCTTCCTTTTTTTAATAGAAAGAAGTGTGTTTTGCAGATGTGTATTCCTTCTTAGTCCTTTTCCCTTTGCTTATTTTACACTTTTGAATAATTTTGATTCTTTCAAAAGGAAAGATCTTGCGGCTTGTATTATTATATAAATGGTCAGAATTGAACTCTCCTCCTTTCTTGTCCTGAAAAGAAACATATATACATTCAATTGGTATTAAAAAAATTTTAAAAGAAAAGTTACTACTTCATCTGTATATCCTTTGTGCCCACTTGTCTGCTGACAATTAAATTCCTACCAAGAATTTGTGATCCTTGGAAGTTTATCTGCTGCCTGCCAACATATTATTGATTTGAGCAATCTGTTTGTCTATGTTTTAAGCACATAGTTGTGAGAAATTGTTAGTCCAATTGTTTATGTCAACCTCAGGTAATGATTCTAGAGTCAGCCAGTTGATACTGCTGATTCTGTGATGTTAGTTCCCAGTTTCCTGGCTAAGAATTCATTTTGTTCTCCCTTTAATAGAACCGACCGGCAGAGCTGATTGCGAAGTTTTTGGATGAGAAGCTTCGCGCTGGAAATAAGGGAACTTCTGAAGAGGAGTTGGAGGGTACACTTGATAAAGTTTTGGTTTTGTTCAGGTTTATTCAGGTAATTTTGATATCTTTGACCAGAAATTAATGTGTTTACTCTAGCAATAGATAAATTAATCATTTCTAGTTGTGTTCTAAACAAATTGTGCTGAGGTATACGCATGACTTCTTGTTGTTTATGAAGGGCAAGGATGTGTTTGAAGCATTTTATAAGAAGGATCTTGCTAAAAGACTACTGTTGGGAAAGAGTGCATCTATCGATGCAGAAAAATCTATGATATCAAAGGTTGAGGACAGAAATTTTGTGTACATGTTGCTTAATCCTTATCTTCTATTGATCATATTAACATGTTTGCATTGCTATTGCAGCTGAAGACCGAATGTGGCAGTCAGTTTACAAACAAACTTGAAGGAATGTTTAAGGTGTGTATGATGATATAAAATTTATTCAGGGACTATAATTGTTACATATTTCGATTAAGACCTATAATGCCAAGTTGTTAGTTGATTGCTACACAAATTATAAATTTCGTATAGCTATTGATGCCTACTGGAGGGTCATGCATTTGGAACACCCATTTTTGGTCATTAGATCCAAGAAATTTTCATTCTGATGGTACCAATACAGGTGTCGCATGCATCTGAAATACTCAGATTACAGTTGGGATATTTTAATTTTTCATTCACTCTTTTTTGATCCTGGTCTGGGCAACGTTTCCCCTAGGTTGCAAAAAGAAAATACATTGTATATGTAACATGTTCCCATGTATATTGGACTTGGCTATTGTCAACCACCACAAGTTCCTCTGGCATGATGCTTATGAGGAGGAGAGAGAGAGAAGGGGGGGGGGGGGGGGGGGGGTGATGTGGGGAAGAGAATTTTTAATGTAATTGACTGAATATGCATTTACATGCTTTTGGTGGGGACCATTCTGGTCCGACTAAGTGCAAATGAGGGACTGCTTGAGCTACTGAAAAATATGCTACCAGGAATACTGTAATGTGTTCATCATAATGGTACTGTCATGTGCTCATATGTTGTACAAATTGTTGGTAGGTATTAAATATGAGCATTAGCTTGTTAGGAGAGGTCAAAATATATGCTTGGTAGCAATTTTGTGTACTCTAAATGTATTGGCATGTACTTCTATAACAAATAGACTGTTTTAATAGGAAAAAAACACATCATGGCAAGTTGGTTTTTGAATAAGCCTCAATTTTTCAAGCATGGAGGAATAAAACACTGTCTAAGCAATTGGAATTGAGGTTCTCCATATTGTTGCAAGCATCCATTAATCTCTCTCTCTCTCTCTCTCTCTTTCTCTCTAAACACACATGCCAACCGTATGGTAACTTCATATGGATATCTATGTATGATGAAGTGCATCTTTTGGTAAACATTTTTGCAGGATATTGAACTATCGAAGGAGATAAATGAATCCTTCAAACAATCATCCCAGGCCAGGACAAAACTTCCATCAGGGATTGAGATGAGTGTCCATGTCTTAACAACAGGGTATGTTTAGAAGCCAAATTTTTAGATTCCAAGTGTGCATTGTATTTTTTGCCAATACATGGTTCCACATTTAATTATTGATTGGTTGACTTGTCTGCAGGTACTGGCCTACATATCCACCCATGGATGTTAGGCTTCCTCATGAGCTGAACGTCTATCAGGTTGCACATGAGTTACCTAGTAGCTGTTTTTTAACAATTCAAAGTCTTTATGAGTATACAATAAACAATTACCTGATATCTAACTTCCATACATGCGGCAGGATATTTTCAAAGAATTCTATTTAAGTAAGTATAGTGGCAGGCGCTTAATGTGGCAAAATTCATTGGGTCACTGTGTCTTGAAAGCTGAATTTCCAAAAGGTAAAAAGGAGCTGGCAGTGTCTCTATTTCAGGTTGGTTGCATAGTCCCCTACACACTTCTTTTCCATGGTCTTTTACACTATTTGCTCCTTCCAGTGGGCACATTCTAATTGTTCTGGGTTTTATGTGTTGTGTGCCAGACTGTCGTTTTGATGTTGTTTAATGATGCCCAAAAGCTTAGCTTTCAAGATATTAAGGATGCCACCGGCATAGAGGACAAAGAACTGAGACGAACTTTGCAGTCTCTTGCATGTGGGAAAGTTCGGGTCTTGCAAAAGGTGGGTGTTGGTCATTTGCATTGCCTTGATTTATACATTTTGAGTTCTTATTTCTTGTTCTGATAAGGTTGGTAGATGTTAGTTTCCTGGCCCTTTTTAATCATTAAATTTATATTTGACAGATACCTAAAGGGAGGGATGTGGAGGATGATGATTTATTTGTTTTCAATGAGGGATTTACTGCTCCTCTATATCGTATAAAGGTACGTATGTTTGTTATTTGGTATCTACAGTGGCTACTAAGGGGTGTTAAGTTTTCATAAATATTATTAGTGCCAAAAGTAATGCTTGCTCTCTTCAAAGCTTTAAAATCTTACAGCACTCTGTATTAATTACTTGGCAATGTTGTGGTTAAGCTGCATGCATTTTCTTTGCCAATTATATTTTAGAGTTTAAAGCTAACTCTCATTTGGGAATGCAGGTCAATGCAATCCAGATGAAGGAAACTGTAGAGGAGAACACAAGCACCACTGAGAGAGTATTTCAAGACCGTCAATACCAGGTTGACCTTCATAACATAACTGTTTGTGCTATACTGAAAGTTTTTTTTAGAAATGCTGAGAACTGGCAAGGTGAACTATGTATGATGTTGCTAAATATATCACAGGTTGATGCTGCTATTGTTCGGATAATGAAGACAAGGAAAGTGCTAAGTCACACGCTTCTGATTACTGAACTCTTCCAACAGGTAATTATGTTCCATTTTATTTGTCTCACATAAACTGGATCGATGTGATGTGCAACTCATGCAAACCCAACATTCTCTGAAATTTGGTTGAATCTTGCATCATATATTTTGTTCATTCCAGGTCAAAATCTTAAACAATTTGAATATTATACTCATTCAAATCCGTGGATTTCAAAAATCCCATCCAAATGCATTTTAATTGTATCGTGACCTCTTTCTCCATTGGGGAATGAAAAATGCCACCCATATTTTAAATGACACCAGTCATCAATGAGTTGAGTCGGACCAGACTGAGGGAGGTCAACTCACCCATATTTTAAGCTGTACGAGATTGAAGTGATGGTTTTGATGAAGATTTTGTATCGTATGTTGAACAGCTGAAGTTTCCTATCAAGCCCGCTGATTTGAAGAAAAGGATAGAGAGCCTCATTGACAGGGAGTACCTTGAGCGAGACAAGAACAACCCTCAGATATACAATTACCTGGCATAATCCATTTTGCCTCACCAAAAAATTCTCCTTGTAAATGACATGGGAAAGGTCTGACCCCTTTTAGAGGCAATGCAGTCCCTGTCAGATAAATGTACAGTAAGTTGTAGTGGTTTAATTTTGTTGCAGTCAACAGTATAATTGTAAAGCATATTTAGCTTCTCTTTCATACTTCTCTTTCCGTTGTAGACTTTAAGTTGCTTCAAACAAGTGACGCTTAAAGGGGAAAAAAAGAAAAAAGGAAAATGATTTGAAAGAAAAAAGATTTCAGAGATTTGTACAATTTGGATGGAAGTGAGGAGAGGCTTTGACATGCTTACGAGTGAGGAGGCAGATGAACGATTGATGTTGAAAACTTGAAATGAAGGTCATAGATTTTTTTTTATTTGTGTATCAAATGCTCTCCGTTTCTTTCTTCTTCGTGTCTTTATATACGTAGATAATTTTAGGATTCAATGAGAGTGACTATGGCTCGTCTCTTTTGTCTCATATTATGTTGCCGATGACTGGTATAGGATGAAACAAAGCTAAAATATATGAAGAAAAGTATTTCAATGTGCAAATTTGGCTGCTTTAATTTGATCAACCGATTATGATTGTAGTTGATTTTCGGGCTTAATTATATGAAAAATTAACTCATTAAATTTGTATATATGCGTTTGCGAAATGAATAAATGTAATTGAATCAACTGATATCTAGCATTTATAGATGTTTGAAAATGTGAAATATAAGCCAATCGGGAATCAGCATTTTCATGGACTGTTGGCTCCCGCACCCCCCACCACCATAACCATAATCGTCTATAAGACAGGTTAATGAGTCATCACGTGTACATCCAGTTTCATATCTATGTCTGAAATGTGGAATAATCCATTTTTAAGGAAGCTATCATAAAGAAGGGTGTTGGACATTCAATTCTACAGGATTTGGAAATGCATCCTTAGAAGCATAAGCAATTTCATATGCCAATTCCATCTAAACCTAATCATCTTTCACACACTCATATTCCAAGTTCGTTCCTTTTTTTTTTTTTTGAAAAAAAAAAATAATATCATCATTTATGATCTTGACCCGCATTTCCGTTTCTCTGAAACACCAACAATACCTTTGTGGCAGCAATGAAGATCAGATGTTCTTGATTGGAATTGAAGAAGCAGAGGATTCAACATCATCAGCCTTGAGGTTGGGATGGTCTTAAGAGATCAGGATTAAGGTTAGGGTTGAGAGGATTGGGATTAAGGGATCGATCAATCGCTTGCCGGCCTCTTTCTAGGCAACTTTTGCAGGCGATCTCCATAGCTATCCATAAGTATCACTCCTGCCATAGGTTATCGCTGCCATTGTCCAATTCCTATCTCAATTGATTAAGCTTTGAGAAAAATGGACAGCTGAGTTGAGATGATTCTTTTCCTCCTAGTGGAGGCGAAACTTAAGAGGGGCTTGAGAGCACATGACACTAGGCCGGGACCGGGACCAGGACCAGGACCAAGACCAAGACAAGCCCCAGGAACAAGGCCACGCCACTTCCTCAGCATGAGCTTACCGAATTCTATCAATTACATTCAATATATACCATAATTGATATTCTTTATGACGATACAAAAACACCAAGTTGTGACAGAAAACAGGATTTCAAGAACTTGTACATAGTACCCACAAATCCAGAAAGTCACTTCAGAATAATGAACATCATCTAAAGTATCAAACATGAAGTGTTTAACAGTATAAGGACCTCTGATCAAAAGTACAAGCACCAAAACCTAAAATGAACTAGGTCTCATGTGATACGGTAAGCAAAGATGTGTGGAAATGGTCAATACATTTTATGCAACAACAAGAGTGTAATGGAATGTAATTGAATGAATTTTTAATTTGTTGTTCTCTCTAATTTTTATTTGATTGTACTTTATTATGGTCAATTTCATTTCTATGAAACATACATGTGCAATTTAACAGTATTCCCTTGAATAATAAGAAGAAAACATACACTTACTAAGGAAATGATGATGGCAATTACACACAAAATGCACTAAGAATCATTGTAATAACTAAACAGAAAGATGAACTGGGAAACCACCATATAATTGATACATTTGTTCTACACGCAGCCATTAGCACTCTACAGCTTTCACAAATACATATAGTTACAATTTATTCAATAGCATGCAAGACAAGATGCAAATATCACAGAAAAGCTAAGCATACAGAACCTGAGAGCTTGAGGGTGTCAGGTCAGAAAAAGTATCTGGAGGATCTACTACATGCCATGTAACACTGAAGCTCCACTTTTTTTCGCAAGTGCCTTTTTGCTTGAGCTTAGAGATGTGACCCACAGCAACATGCAGATTCCGACCCACAACATAGATTTTGCAATCACAGGCATTCACAGCAAAGGGTTTGCAAATTTGCTCTGGTAAAGGAGGCCCTTCTATTGTCTCCCAGGAATCGGAGTCCACATCATAAACCTTGAGCTTCATCCTTTCAAGCTCTGAAACCACAAACAAGCACCCATAGACTACTACACTTGAACCAGTCCAGCCTTCTCTCAATCCAACAGCCATATTCTCCCACCTATCAGTTCTTGGATCATATACCTGACCCCTAGGAGAGACAAAAAATGGCCACAACCAGCCTTCTGTCACAAGAAGCTTCCCTTCAAGAACTGCTGCATCATAAGATGCCATATTAGTTCCCATGCTTGCAATGCAGCGCCATTTCCCCTTGACAGGATCCAAAACTTCTGCCGAGTCAAGCTCAAAAAGATTAGTACTGTTTCCTCCAGCTACATATATCATCCCATCAATTACCCCACTTGCAAAAAATGATCTGGCTGCAATCATTTGATTCATCACAGTCCAACGATTTTTTTGCATCTCATACTTCAAGACCAAATCAAGGGGGCAATCCACATCAGAGACCATGCCCCCACAAACAAAGAGTGTACCATCAAGGGGTATTGATGCACACCTAAATCCATGAGGGCAGACCCTCTCCTTACAGGGCATTACTGGGATAGTGTGCCATGAGAAGTGGGTAAGATCTAGAACTTGCCACTGAATTTTCCCAGTGCATTTGTGGAAAGCAAAGACAAAGAGCCAAGGGTCCTTAAAGCCAAGTTCCTTTCTACGGGTGAAGAACCGCTCCTTATTACCAAGTAGTAAATGCCATCGCTTGCAAACTGTTCTACAGGCTGCATGGCTCTGGACTGGAAGCCGGAGAAGACAGTTAAGGGCAACATCATCAGGAAGCCCAGGTATTAAGGGTTCGCCTTGGAGAGATGACTCCAGCTCTGATGAAGGGCTTAACAAAGAAGATTGGATCATAGCTAATCTAAACTTAGGAGATAATGCCATCTGGGAATCCCCTAGCTTATGTACAGGTGCTTGTTCAGATGACATACGAACTCTTTGCATCTTGAAGTATTGAAGGGGAAAAACTAGAAGCCTTTCAAATTCACAGAGAAGCCCTTTGTTCTGATATGAAATATCTATCTATGCTGTCCCCAAAATGTTATATTGAAGAATTACAATGGACAGCCACATTCAAGTCTACAGCAAGTAATCTATTTCAAATCCTCAATTACTTATAGTTTACCATTTTAGTGCAAACAAGGGAATTCTCCCGCATAAGAAATTAAGAAAAGTAAAGCACCAACTCCATCTTCACAAATTCCCAACAAGAACGATGACAATCAGACTACACATGAAACTCTCCAAAAGATTGCAAATTCAATTCGCACGCATCCAAAGCACATAGCTTTTTGAAGTCTGCACAAACCCACTGCTCTTTATCACCACTTTGGCCTATCAAGGTGCCAACTTCAGAGTCTAATACCTCTCATGCCACTGCTGAGACAAGTACAATAGTCCAGATAACAATAGCCCAGATAACAACAGCCCAGATAACAACAGCACATCAAAAAGCAGCCCAATTAATTAAAAAAAATAATCATGGAAAATTAACTAAATTCACTAATTCTTAACTTTTGGAAAGTAAAATTGAACACTAATCACTTACCCAACAACCCATAGCAAATTGGGCATCAATACTTCAAGAATTGAGTGGTTTTGGGGCTTGTTGTTCATAAGCGTCTTGCCAACACGTGGGTCATGAACTTCAATCACAGCCAACCACCCATGAACAGCTAAGAGGAGTGAAGTTAAAGCAGTCACTAGGGGCAGCCACCACGCTAGAATTTTGTTGAAACTTGATGAATTGAAACACAGGTACGTTTCCCCCAGTCTGCACTCTCCCTCCTCAATTCTCAGATCAAAAGGACACTTGACGAGGGTTTAATGACAGCCAAAGAGAAGAAAGAAGAGGTTCAAAAGTTACAGTGGTGCCAATATAGCGTGGGTGGGAGGAGACAGCAGTTATGATACTCAATTCCTCTCTCAAATTGAAATTCTAGGGTGGAGAAATTACAAAATCTGCAGTTTAGAGGAAAGAAGACGATGAGGTGAGGGCTTGGTGACTAAGAATGGTCGAGAATAGGAGGGTTTCGATAGTGAAATTCATGGTTTTTGGGTCTCTGCTTCTAAACTCTCCCCTGTTTCCACATGAAAACCCGATGCTTTCTAGTCTCTTCCTCTTTCTTACTATTATTCTTTATTTCCTTTCCTTTTGTTTTGATGCCGGAGGAGAAGACAAATTCATGTGGCTTAAATGGGCTGCCACCTATCTATCAAAAATTCATATTGATGCTTTAACTTTCTAACATTTTATTTTTGACCCCTAGAACTTTTATAACTTCACTTAAAAGTCCAAATTTAAATTAAACTCTCTGAATTGCATTATCATTTTACAGTAACAGAAACTATTAACCCTCAAAAATTGAAACCCTAATCAGCTGGAAATGGAAATTGTTAATAGCCAGTACAAATTGATAAAAGGAAGCAAACTTAACTAAGTCCAAATCTGGTATCATATAGCTCAGAAACTAAACTCAAACAGCAAGAACAGTTGAACAAAGATTAAAAGCCAGTATCTGAACTTACAAATTCCTTGAATAATAGTTACAAAGATTGTGACTTTGATGGGAATTTGACCTTGTTCTTTGCATAGAAAGGTGACCCAGAAGATCAATCTTCCTCTTTTAGGAAAGTTTATATATAAAATCCATGGGGCAATTGGAGTCCGTTCAATGGCTTTAGAGCCACCAAGTTCCACAGCCCTAACGGACAGTGCTGACACTTTTCAAGCGAACAGACGCTAATTTTGACATATTGTTCTTATCTAATGCCTATTGGATTGGTGTAAATGATAATGCTTATCTTGGTTTCTGTTCGCTTTTTGGGTTAACCGTTTGGTTGCTTGTAGTTGTCAGTTGTTGTGTTCTATTATGCTCTTTCACTGTATTACAATTCCACATCTCTAAAAAATAACCTTGTTGAAAGGTTAATAAATTTTTAAACACCCCCTTTTCGCAAGTTAATTTTAAAAGTAAATTATACTTAGATGCCACGTTAATAACTTCAGCAATGTGTTATATCAATCCAAGGGAGTATAATTAAAATATTTAAAAGTTTTAAAGAGAAAACTTTTTTAATATATTAAATTTATTTTTTTAAAATTTTACTTTAAAAAAATTTCAACCCAAATATAAGTTTAAAATTTTTAAATATTAAAATGCCTCCCATTATTTAAAAAAAAAAAAAAAAAAATCTGTCTCAAAAAAGGCTTAAAGGCTAAAGCTTTGATTAGATATGAAGATAAAGAGTATAATCAATTGCTTACCTAAAAACAGTTAGGAAAAAATAAAATATATGAAAAAAAGCAAATGGATGTCACTTTTTATAAAATTAATAAGGAGTTATAAGAGTTAATCTACTATACTATATTAGAAATCAACTACCAATAATTTTTACTAAAATATTAAATTCAAAATTTAATAAATAAAAAAAACTATATTATAAATGAATTTTGTTTTTAGGAAGATTGAAATGTCAATAGAAGAGGACTGTAGGATGCTTGATGAGGATGCATGGAGTGATGGAGACCAAGGCAGAGCAATAACGATAAATGTGTATTATGACAATGCTTAATGGACAAGTCAAATCCAATTATACAAATTAACGCGGTGTCATGATTTCATTGGTTAGAGAAGTTTTCATGTGAGCCACATCCACCTGGATCAATCTTGTTCCTCTAAATTCTAGCTCAGCCCTTTTAATCATTTCATTTCCATTCTTTTTATTAAGAAAAGTACAAATAATTACTTTCTAGTTTTGCGCTTTCACATTTTAGAGCATGTATTTTATTTTCTTTTTAGTGATATTATATTTTTAAAATGTCAATAAAAGAATTAAAATATCCTTAAATATTATTTATTTATAAATAAAGTAAAAAAATATGACGATATCATATTTATATTATAACTTTCACTCTGTCAACTTTCAAGGAAAGTAAAAGTTTTAAATATTTTAATTAAATTTAAAAAACAGCCTTTACAGAAATAAAACAGCCTTTTACTCTGTCATATTTAAATCATATCCTTTACAGATTGTTATAATAAGTTCTCTAACAACTTGCATTCCGCCTCCATTGATGTGTTCTCAATCTATTGCAATTTATTACTATCAAATGCGCCATTATAATCTGCACTTTGAAATCATCAGGACACAGTAGTTCAGTAAGTAAATAGTATCCTATAATACAACTAAAACTCCCATATAAAGCTACTTAAAATGCTTTGAGCACTAAACAAGAACCATCAAATGGTGGCATTTTGCAAAATTTTGCTCTCATATAAAAGCCACTTAAAATGCTTTCGAGATCTATATTTTACAAAACATAATCATTTAGTGGTTAAAACCCAAGAAGGTCCCCTTCACCATGAGGAACTTATGGCTCAATTGAAACGTTAACATGTGCACACACCCCAAGCCCATTGGACACCAATCAAATTAAAATCAGTAACTCATGAACTGAATCAATAAAATTGGATAAAATTCGGGATATATAAGAACAGTAGCCCTAAAATCATTATTCATGTCGTTAGCAACAGTTTCCTATGCCTGAAAAATCTATACAAGTACAATCATAAGTGAAAGATACACATATTAGGAATTTGATATTCATACAAAAGTTCATCTTGGTACAGATATATTGCTCCACATTATTCCAAGAAAGATCTCAACTTCAAAACACAAGTGATCTGTATACCATGATTAAATACATCCATGGTTTTTTGGGATGAACCACAGACATGCAACTCGATAAAATTTATACTCCATCTAGAATTATAATTACCAGTTTATGCTGATGTCCTTTAAAATAACCATAGCATAAAATTCTTTGCACTCTGCAGGAAGAATCCAAAGCTTTATCATGACACCTAAAACAACAGAGTCACCAAGGCCAACTTTTATATTATATCACAAGCTCTAGCATTATTTATTCCTCGCTAAAGTATGCCCACAGGGAGATCATGAAATGATTAGTTGTAAATCTAATAAAAACAATACTTGATGGCACTTAGCAGAACACCACACACAACAACCCAACCACAACACACCCCCCACACCCACAACCCCCCCCAACCCACCCCACCACCACCACTAAAAATGGAAGAGATAATCCACAACAAGAAATACAAATGAAGCTTGAAAAACAGTTTAAACCCAACCCCAATTCTATATCCATGTTCACCAATATTCACAAACACCCAAACCTACATCTAGAAACATTTCTCACTTTACCATCCTAGTTCTTTCTTCCTCTCCCACGTATCTATATCCACAAAGTGAGATTCTCTCAAAGCCATCTCCATTAGCATTGCCGAACATTTACCTAGTTCTACATCCTTTTACTTGTCATACAAGGAAAATTATATTGATTCCCCAAGTAATCACCTTTGAGAAGATCCTGAGGAAGTAACTCCATAACTAATCAAGGAGAGGTAAGACTTGAGGACACATTTAACATAAAATAGTAAACCTTTATTCATAAATACAGACACTCTTGATCCCTTTGTAAGGCACATACATTAACTAGCAGGAAAGACACACAAATATTTGAGACCAAAAGTGCAAAACTACAAATGGAGAGCTAGATCTAAATCTACTTGAACTTGCTCTTCAGCATCAGAAGAAACCCCTGAGCCAGAAAGGAAACTTCCAGACCCTTAAAGAAAAGTAGTTCTTTTTTCTGAGACTTCTCTATCTGCACAGGAGGTGGAGAGGTAGCCTTTGGCCTTTTTGATGTTTTTGTCATGGAAGCATCCCCAAGGACATCACTCACGTAAGGCCTCTTATTCCCTTCACAATTCAAGGCACCTCTCCTGTCACACCGATCGACTCTTTTTTGGCCCAAACACTAACATGGACCCCAAGGAAAGACACTGAAGCCAAAGTCGGGAAATTGATTTGAGCCAAAGACCTGGACAAGTATTCATGATAGCAAATGTAGGATACGGAAATTTAAAACACTCGAGGATCTGCAAGGGATTTTCAGAGATGAACGGCATAGCATCTGTTGGAATCTCAATCCCTATATTAAAGGGATTATTATTTCTTTCTTCTTATGTATATCTTGTTTCCTATTTGTATTAGTTTGTATTAAATTAAGTTTCCTTGCAAAGATAGGAATCTTATATATAAATAGGCATATGTACAAAATCATTCAAATATATGAAAAATACAGAAATTTCTCTCAAATACATTAGTTTCATTTTGGTATTAGAGCTTTCAATTTATTAGGGCAGGCTTTAATACTGTTTATGTGCACTGGTCATGCGCACTATTCACAGGTACTGTTCATGCATAGTGTTCACAGATAATGTTTACAAGTACTGTTCATCGGCACAGTTCATAGCACGTGGACCTCAGACTTTTTCAATTGTTCCTCGTGTGTTGTGCTTCTATCCAGCCGTTATCCTTGATCTGACCACAAGTGAATATGTCTGAAACAGTGGATTACTTTGAAAGAACAAAAGATATTGGCATTTTTTTAATAAAGAAGTTTAATTCCTAAGGCGTCTGTTTTCTCAGCTTGAATCTCAATCTTTCACAGTTGGATCTTCCAATTTTGTCAAATCAGGTAATGCTTTTCTTGCCAATCTTGATGGATTATAGATTCTGAAGCAAACAAATGTGTGACGGGCTCTTCAAATAAATTTTCTACCTATTCTTCATACTCAGGAAAAGAAAAAGCCTGTATAGCGGACGATTCCTTAACAACAATTTCTGGTACAAGTTTTGTTACACACAGTCCCAATATGTATCTCACTTCAGCTCTTCATATTCTCAACTTTCCCATTAATCTTTTATCTATCAGTTCCGTTATTCAAGCTCTTAATTGCAAAATTGAATTTTTTCATACTCATTGCATATTTCAGGATTTGTAAACAGAAAAAATGATTGGCAGTGGTAGATTGCAAAATGGTTTGTGTTTTCTAGATGACAATTGTAGTTCTTCAAATCTCGAAGCAAACCAGACTTTGTTAGGATAGACTGTGAGTACCAATGAGGAGATTATCCAGTGGCATAGGAGATTAGAACATCCATCTTTTCCTACTTTAAAAAGGTTATATCCTAATTTATTTAGGAGTTGCAACTCAGAATTACTAATTTGTGATGCTTGTGAATTTGCTAAACACACAAGATAATCTTATCTTTCAACATATAATAGAAGTTTGGTCCCTTTTATGACTATCCATTCTGATGTATGGGGACCTACCCAAACTACTTATTTGTTTGGATATAGATGGTTTGTCACTTTTATTGACTGTTGCACTAGGTTGATATGAGTTTATTTAATGAGAGCAAAAAGTAAAGTATTTTCTTGCTTTCAACAGTTTCACACATGATTTGTACACAGTTTGATGCTAAGGTTAAAATTTTAAGAATTGATAATGACACAGAATATGTTAATGGTGTCTTTCATGCTTATTTGGATACAAATGTTATAATGCATCAAACTAATTATGTCAAGGCAAGTAAACAAAATGGGGTGTCTGAAAGAAAAAAAATAGATATTTATTGGAGGTGGCTCAATCTCTTATATTTACTATGAATCTACCTACACCTTATTGGGGGGATACAGTTCTTGCTGCAATGTATCTTATCAATAGAATGCCTCTAAAAACATTGAACTTTAAGAGCCCTTTAGAGGTTTTACAACGCCATAATTCTTATACTGTTCCTCCAAAAATTTTTGGATATATCTATTTTGTCCACAAAACAAATGTTGGTAAGTTAAAACCTAGAGCTCTTAAATGTGTGTTTGTAGGTTATTTTGGTACTCAAAAGAGCTACAAATGTTATCATTCTCCTACTAGGAAATATTTTGCTAGTATGGATGTTACCTTTAGAGAATCTGAGCCTTTTTTCCCTGTCAAATCATCTCTTCAGGGGGAGTACAAGGAGAAAAAGGAAGAAGTTTTTCCTAACCAGGTTATTAGGCTTGGGTCACACCTTAGTAATGAGCCATCTAATCATAACCAACCACCTCCTCAAACCTCAGGGAGATTGAATAAATTAGATTTGAGAACTTACATTTGTCAGAATAAAACAAATACAACCATTGAGCTTGATATACCTGATCAACTAGCATCCCTGGAATCAATTCCTGAAGAATGTGGTGAGTCTCCTTTACTTCCTAATGATCCTAATTCTGTTTCTGATTTGAATTCTACTATTGATGATCTTGATATTCCTATTGCTCTCAGAAAAGGAGTTAGAATTTGTACTAAGCATCTATTTCTAATTTTATTTCTTATGACTCCTTGTCTCCTTATAGAGCATTTGTTTTGTCTATTTCTTCTGTTTCTATACCACAGGGTTGGAAGGAAGCATACCTTGATTCAAAATGGAATACTGCTATGGTTGAGGAGATGAAGGATTTGACAAAGAATGAGACATGAAATCTTGTTACTCTCCTTAATGGAAAAAAAACCAGTTTGATACAAGTGGGTGTTCACTGTGAAGCACAAAGCAGATGGCTCAATTGAGAGATACAAAGCCAGACTGGTAGCAAAGGGATTCACATAGATATGTGGGGTAGATTATTAGTAAACTTTTGCCTCTGTTGCAAATATGAACATCATCAGGATTTTATCGTCTGGTGTAGCAAATTTTGAATGGAATTTATAGCAGTTCGATGTCAAGAATGCTTTTTTGCATGGAGACTTAGAGGAAGAAGTGTATGTGAAAATACGTCCAAGATTTGATGATGCAAAAACCAAAGGAAAGGTTTGCTGATTGAAAAAGGCTTTGTATAGCCTCAAGCAGTATCCTAAGGCATGGTTTGACAGATTCAACAAGGCTGTGATCTCTTTTGGCTTCTATCAGAGTAATGCTGATCACATTTTATTTATAAAACATTGTAGAGGTAAGATCACATTATTTGTTATTTATGTGGATGATATAGTAGTGGCAGGAGATGATAAGGAAGAAATTGCAAATCTGAAGCAACGTCTAGCACAGAAGTTTGAGATTAAGGACTTGGGAAAATTAAGGCACTTTCTTGTAATAGAGGTTGCTAGATCAGATAAAGGGATATTTATTTCTCAAAGGAAGTACATATTAGGTCTTTTGGAAGAAACAAGTATGCTGGGCTGTAAACCAGCAAAGTCTCCCATTAAGACAAATCATAGATTACAAGCTGGAGTTGGAGAGTTAGTGGATTTAGAGATATATCAGAGATTAGTTGACAGATTGATCTATCTTTCACATACTAGACCAGATATAGCATTTGCAGTAAGTTTGATAAGTCAACATATGCATGATCTTTGTGAATCTTATTTAGAAGTCGTTTTTCGCATTCTAAGATATTTGAAATCTACCCTTGGGAGAGGACTTCTTTTCTTAAAGCATGGACATCTTCAAATAAAGGCCTTTATATACATAGATTGGGCTGAATCTCTTAATGATAGAAGGTCAACAACGGGTTATTGTACTTTTATTAGTGGTAACATGGCTACTTGGAGAAGTAAAAAAACAAAGTGTGACTGCTAGATTCAGTGTAGAGGCTGAATATAGAGCCATGGCTCAAGGTGTATGTGAATTGTTGTAGTTACAAAAGTTAATGGAAGAATTGAAACTATTAGAAGTAAATAGTTTATACTTGTTTTGTGATAACAAAGCTGCTATCAGTATTGTCCACAATCCAGTACAGTATGATCAAACCAAACATATAGAAATTGACCAATACTTAAGGAGAAAATTGAAGATGGATCGTTGAGTGTATCTCATGTGACTTCTAAAAATCAGTTAACCGATGTATTCACCAAGAGACTCAGCAGCAAAATATTTCATCCTCTAGTTTGCAAGTTGGGCATGTGTAATATACATGAACTAACTTGAGGGCGAGTGTTGAAATCTCAATTCCTACATTAAAGGAATTATTATTTCTTTCTCCTTATGTATATCTTGTAAACTATTTGTATTATTTTCCATTAAATTAGGTTTCCTTGTAAAGGAAAGAATCCTGTATATAAATAAGCATATGTACAAAGTCATTGAAACATATTAAAAATACAAAAATTTCTCTCAAATACATTAGTTTCATCAGCATCTCTCCAGGTTTGTAACTCATCAGAATTGAAGTGACAAACTTCACTAGTGCCTGAACAAAATGAAGGATCAGAAGGGAATCCAATAACTCCGCCTAAATAGTTTGTGCTTAGCCAGTCCCAAGCTAGGATAAAGGAAGAGGGTTGCGGTAGGTGACAACCAGTGTAAAAATTTCGTCATACCTCATGATATGGATTTTTACGATATAAAATTTTGGGTGTCCTCTACTAACAATACGCTACATTGGAGCCTGGGTGTAGTGAGAAATATGTAAGGGTGTAAAGCGTTCACTAAAAGCGACGCGCCATGCCATGCCATGCCAGCACCTAGGTGTAGTGTTAAATGAGCAAGGATTCCCACATTATGGATGAGTGTGGGTAAAGAAGTTAGTCCATAGAACAGATAGTGAAACAGAACACAAGATAGGCATAGAGAATAATAGAAGATGTCATAGAAGGAGATCAATTAGAAAGGAACAGGATAAGAGAAGAATCAAGGTTGATACTTGGAATGTTAGATCACTTACAAAAAAATTAATGGAGCTTGTAGATACCTTGTAAAGAAGAAGGGTGAATATTGCTTGCATTAAGAAGACTAAATGGGTAGAAGAGAAAAGCAAGGAAGCCGGTAATTCAGGATACAAACTGTGATTTACCGAAAAGGAGAGGAATAAGAACGTAGTGGACATAATCATAGACAGTACATTAAAAGATACCGTAATAGTTGTGAAAAGAGTAGGAGATAAAATTAAAGCTAGTACTAGAAGGAGAAATAATAAATGTAGTTAGTACTTATGCTCTACAAATAGGACTAGATAGCGAAAGTAAACAATAGTTTTGGAAAGATATGGATGATCTAATGGAAAGCATACTGAATGAAGAGAATATTCTTATTAGTGGAGATTTGAATGGACATGTATGAAGTGATAGGCAAGATCATGAGAATGTTCATAGAGGTTTTGGTTTTTATAGTTGAAATGAGGAGGGGAAAAGTATCTTGGATTTTGCCATGGCGTACGACCTAATACTAGCAAATACCTACTTTATAAAAAGGAAGTTGCATTTAGTGACTTTCAAAAGTAGACAACATAGAAGCTAAATTGACTTCCTCTTAACCGGGAAGACAAATAGAGCTCTATGCAAAGATTGCAAAGTTATTCCAGGAGAAGCTTTACCAAGTTAACATCGGTTAGTGGTCTTGGATGTCAAGTTTAGGAACAATTCAAGTAAGGCCAGAAGAAATACTGTAACTCGAACAAGGTGGTAGGAGTTCAAAGGAGTAAAGCAAGTGAAGTTCAAAAATGAGCTTCTCGAGTCCGAAGCATGGAAGCTGGATGTGGAGGCCAATAATATGTGGATACAGATGGCATCAAAAATTAGAGAAGTAGCTAGAAAAGTACTTGGAGAGTCTAGAGGACATGGACCACCCTCAAAAAAGAGATGGAAGTAGAATGAGGAAGTACAATAGGCAGTGAAAAGAAAGAGGAAATAGTATAAGAAATTATCTAAGTGTGATAATGATGAGGCTTATGAACAGTACAAGATAGCAAAGAAAGAGGCAAAAAAGACGGTTAGTCAAGTAAGAGCACAGGCCTTTGAAAAGTTATATGAGAAACTTGGAACTAAAGAAGGGGAGAAAGATATTTATAGATTAGCAAGGAGGAAAGAAAAAAAATGTCAAATTCTCAATCAAGTTAAGTGCATTAAGGATAAAGAAAGAAAAGTGTTAGTGAAAGATGAGGACATTAAAGAAAGATGGAGAAATTATTTTGATGATTTCTTTAATAATAGTCAAAGTAGTAATAGCATAAATATAGACTACAGAGCAATAAAAAAGAATGTGAATTACACTATAAGGATTAGATCTTCAGAAGTAAAGGAAGCACTTAAGAAAATGAAAGTGGATAAAGCCTGTGGACCTGATGGAATATCAATTGAAGTGTGAAAGTGTTTGGGAGATGTTGGAGTGTCATGGTTAACTAAATTGTTTAATAAGATTCTAAACTCAAAAAAAATGCCTGATGAATGGAGGAAGAGCATTTTAGTACCTATTTTTAAAAATAAAGGAGACATACAGAGTTACTTAAACTATAGGAGAATTAAACTCATGAGCCATACAATGAAGTTATGGGAAAGAGTTGTGAAACATCAACTACTTCACGACACTTCTATCTCTCCTAATCAATTTAGCTTCACGCCCGGTCGTTCAACTATGAAAGCGATCTTTCTCATTAGAAGTTTGACGGAAAAATATAGAAATGTTAAGAAAGATCTACATAAGGTTTTTATTAATTTGGAGAAGACTTATGATAGTGTTTCAAGAGATGTCTTATGGAGAGTGTTACAACAGAAGAGGGTATCTATTAGGTACATACAAGTGTTGAAAAATATATATGAAGGAGCAACTACTATTGTGCGCACAGTAGGAAGAAACATAAGAGATTTTTCTATCTCAGTTGAATTACACCAAGGTTCAGCTATGAGCCTTTACCTTTTTATATTAATTCTAGATGAATTAACAAAACATATACAAGAGAATATCCCTTGGTGCATGATATTTGCGGATGATATAGTTCTAATAGATGAGACGCGAGAAGGAGTCAATAGAAAACTAGAGCTTTGGAGAAGTACTCTAGAGTCAAAGAGTTTTAAATCAAGTAGAACAAAGACAGAATACATGCATTATAAGTTCAGTGAAGGCCGAACTGATAATAGGGAAAGAATTAGTTTGAATGGAGTGGTATTGCCTCAAAGTAATCACTTTAAATATCTCGACTTAATCTTTCAAGTAGATGGGGGATGTGAGGAGGATGTTAGTCATAGGATTAAAACTAGATGGTTGAAGTGAAGACGTGCCACGAAGGTTTTATGTGATCGCAAGATTCCCAATAAGTTGAAAGAAAAATTTTACGGTACAGCCATACGACCAGCCATGTTATATGGTAGTGAGTGTTGGGTAATGAAAGAGCCGAATGTGTCCAAGATAAGAGTTACGAAGATGAGAATGTTAAGGTGGATGAGTGGCCATACTAGAATAGATAAAGTCCGTAACGAGAGTATAAGAGAAAAGGTAGGAGTGGTGCCAATTGAGGATAAGTTGAGAGAAGGGAGATTAAGGTGGTTTGGTCATTGGAAGCATAGACATACAGAGGCTCCAGTTAGACAAGTAGAGCACATTGGGTTAGAGGATAGAAAAGAAGGGGTAGATCTAAACTGACTTAGAGAAGAGTAGTACAACATAACCTAGAAGCATTACAAATTTCTAATGATTTAACCCAAAATCATTTAGAGTGGAGAAAGAGAATCCATATAGCCGACTCCAATAAATTTTTAGGATAAAAGTTGAGTTGAGTTGAGTTGAAGGAAATCCAATGGCTACAAGAGAAGCAAAGATGTTTGAGGATGTGGTTCCATTTCTAATTGGAGCAACTGCTGCCATGATTAAGCAACTCGGAGGATAAATTCGGAATTGCCACCAGTAGAAGGAAGATTTCGAGACATGATGAGGTGAGATTTACCATTTGCAAGATTGTTTCTAATGAACTTGCTAGTATTCGCTAGGCCGTTTTCATGCAAGTAACAACTCTTGTAGAAGCATGGAGAAGCTTCCCAATTGAAGAAAGGCAAAATTTTCCCAGCTCCTAAGGAATTCTCAGTTTGAAGGTTGGTGAGGGGACTAATGTGGGAGCCAATAATTTCAATAGAATTACTGAAAATACCAGTAGAATTCCATCTCTTCCTTGACTTAATCTCTCCTTGGTGAACCATAAGACGGCCCCCAAGAGCCCGATGATTGCTGAATGCTTTTTTGCAATAGAAGCATGAATGGATATTTGCATGCTTCTTTGCATTTTCTTTACCTGCAACTGAAAGGGAATTCATTGTTGAAGTTGAAAGAGACTCTTGACGAATCTCCTTTAGAAAAGAAAAGATGAGAACTCACAGTTCAAGAAAAACCTTGTGATAAACAACAATGCCCCACTTCTTTTTTTTTTTGGTTGAACAAAACCCCACTTCTTACTGTCTTTTATATTAACTCTAATATAAACGACAATCCTAATTATATTATTTTAATAAAAGATACCACAAAATGCACAAATGAGAAAATAAAGTTGCCATAGAAAAGCTGCATGCAGCAACAGCTTCTGAGTGACCTCATTGGCAATAAGCTACCTGTGGAATAGTGATAAATGCCAAACAATGCATGAAAGCAATGCAAAACAAATGTCCTGCCTGTGTAAAGGGCATCCCAACTATCGCAAGGTCTTTAAACTACCTGTCACTTAATCTTCTGAATTTGTTAGGGGTAATTTTGGAAGTTGTAGGACAACAAAGAACAGAAGCATGCCAGGCATTTTTAAGCAAGTCCATCATAAGCTTCATTCAAAGTGGACATGGAAGTTATGTGATACTTGAAATTTTGAGTAGTACCTAATACACTCCAATGATGCAAATTTTGATGCAATAAATCTATTGAGAAACTTGAACAAAAACATCAAGTTCAGATTTATTAGAAAGGTCCACAGACCTTTCTCTATGCACAGTGAGAAAAAGTGGAAATCTGGAAAAATATTTCTGTATTGAATTGCGAAAGTTGAGTTACAGTGATCTGTTATATACAAGCTAACTACTTCTACACACATGAACTATAAACCAAAACAGACTAACAAACTAAACCAATCAGAGTTGTCCACATCAGCATCTATTTACTTTACAGCTAATAAGTTACTTCTACACATAGTCCCATCACCTACACCTCAATGGATTTGCATGGGGAAACAATATCAATTTCATTTGCAAAAGATGGGAAGAAAACAATCAAACAAGTGCCAAACAAAAAGGAACAAGAGTCTGTTGCAACAAAATGCACCACTAAACAACGAGGAACTAAAATTTAACAGAAACACAGTGCTGATAACTCATTTAAACTACTTTTCAGCATTCAGTTAGTTTCACAGCACAAAATACCAAAATTCTGAACTATCAATAGGTCTCTTATCATTGTTTCTTCAAAATTATACAGCATCTAAAGAACTGTAAGCTTTAATGTTGTTATTTCACCATTTTCATCTCATCAAGATTGCTTATTGTAGCAAACTCAACACAACTCAACTAAGCCTTTATCCCAAATTTATTGGTGTTGGCTACATGTACTCTAAACGATTTTGGGTTAAATCCTAAAAAATGTGTAATGCTTATTGTAGCACATGAAAGTAAAAAAATCACAAGATAACAGTTTGTCCTCCACCTAATAAACCACAAAGAAAAGGGGGAAAAACTATTGATGATATCAAAATTAACACTTTAGCTTCAAACACATTCCTCTAAAGGCAAGTAATGAGCATATCATACAAAAACTAAAGCCTTTTGAATTTGCTGCATTATGAAATAGCAGAAGCAACAATGCAACCTATTTGCCGCATTATGAAATAACTTTTCCTTGCTCAACACCAACAAAACTTTCTCAAATGGATTGTAGGGCAATGACTCATAGAAGACCAAATGGGTAAAATCAATATGTAGAGGAGTCAAAATGAACAACCCGTGATCCCTCTAAGTTAATTCTTGTCCAAATGGGCAATGCCTAAACAAGCATCCACCACCACAGTACACCAACAATTTCACCACCAAATAGTAGGAAAAAAAAAATAATTAAAATCTAGAATTGAGAATAAGCAACAAATTCAGACATGGCTCTCAGTGATTACGGTTGTCTATAAATTTATACATAAAAGCATTAACAGCAGAAGGAAAGGCTTACCTTGTGTACTCTGTTTCCGGGAGTGGTTTTTTCAGGTCACCACCGTGGCTAAAGTCGACACTTTCATTGCAATCTCTGGGCTCAAGCCCAAAGCTCATGTAGTTTACCCATTCTCATTTTTACTATAATATATCGATAAATAATGATAAATCTTCTTTACGATGTATATAATAACTAAATAATAATATTCATGCCATATATAAATAATTTATAATTTTATTTTTATTTAATTTTTAATTATATTTTAACTAAAAATAAATTATTATTAAATTAATTTTTAATTAAAATTTCTCTTATTTAATTTAATTTAAATAAATTTTTGCATATTATAATAATAAATTTTAATTAATTTATAGTATAATTAATTAAAATATTTATTTAATTTTTTTTATACATATATTAATAGAGTTTCAATGGTTATTTCATTTAAAATGTAATAAAATTATTTTATTTAAAAAATAATTTAGATTTCATGAAATTTTTATATTTTATTCCATAATTTGTATAAATTGATATTTATTTTTTTTAGATTATAAAAAATATATTAGATTAATAAGAAAAATATGTTATTTTAAAAATATATAAATATAATATTTCTTATTATTAATATAACAAAAATATTAAATTATTAATAATGAATTAAATTATTTAATTTTAATAATAGTAAAAATATATATTATTATTAATTAAAAATAATATTTTATTATATTATTTTTTTAAAATACTATATTGTTGTGTGATTTTTTTAATTAATCTAATGTATTTTTTATAAAATAACTCTTTCACAAAAATGATTATCGCTTTACATAAATTTATGATATAAAATAAATATATTTTATAAAAATTAAAATTTTAAAATATCATCATTTTCTGTTAATATAATAAATATTAAAAATATATACTATTTTTTAAAAGATAGATCCCATAATTTCGATACTGTAACTTTAATTTTTTTAATTATAACTAAATTTTTTATGTAAAAATAATTATATTTTTAATTAAATTTCATATATATATATATATATATCAATTTATTTATAAAATACAATTTCTTTAATTTTATTAACTTTCTTATTTTTCATTAATTAGTTGTTCAATTGTTTTAAATTATAATTAAGTTATTAATTTTTTAATTATGTATATGTAAAATATAAATTATTTAATACTTACTCTCTTAATATTATAATAAGTAGTTATTATTATAAGATAAGTTATAATATATTTTAATTAAAAAATGATAACAAAAGCATTTAAATTTAATTTTTATAACAATAAAATATTTCTTATTTACTTGATTGTTTCAATTCAATAATAATAATGATAATAATGATAATAAGCATTAATTAATTTAAAAAAAAAATAAAAAAATACATGTTAATTATAAATAAATTAAATCTCTATAATTTATTTTAATAGTGTTTTATGTAGACTACATTTTTAACAAAGATTTTATAATAAAAATAATAGAAAATATAACAATATAATAAAAATAATTATTAAAGATATAAAATAATTTAATATTGATTAAATTATATAATAATTAATTATGAGATTACATATTAATAATCAAGTTTTTTTAAAATTGATGGCCATCAGTGACATTTTATTATTATAATTATTATTATGGAGAGTGACATGTGAAATTTATAAAAAAATAATATAAATAATTTTTTTAAATATTACATTTAATTGTAGAAGATTTTAATTTTTAAAAATTAAATTTTTAAAAAAATTAACAATTTAAATCATAAATATTAAGATAATATTATAAATAATAATAATAATTAAAAAAATAAATAATAAAAAAAATTATTTATAGATAATGGCACATAGTAAGCTCTCTAAGAAAAGTACTATATGGTATCATATTGGAAACACTTTCATGATTTTATATATATATAAAAGGTCTTGAATTAAGTGTAATAAGCTTAAAAAAAATATTAGTATAAGGACTGTAAACACTATAAAATCTATTTAACCACAAATCTAATTAGTTTAGATACTTTTTCTCTTTTGTCACTTATTCTTAGAGGAGGTTACTGATAATAATTTTTACCTGTAATTGTCCCTTTCCTTATTTCTTTTTACATTATTTTATTTATTTGTTGTATTTCTCTCAATAATTTTTAACTTTATATTCTTTTAAAATAAATCTATGTTGATCATCAATTGATCTAAGTTTTATCTATTCCATTTAGAGAAATTGTTGTCTTTTTTTTATGAGGATTTTGTGTTTATTTTCTCTATTGTGGAAATTTATTTTATAATTTTTTTATCATAAAATTGTCAGGTATTTTATTTTATTATTTAAATAAATATAAATTTTCTTTTTATGAGGACATCAAAATTTAATAATTTTTAGATTATACTAAAAAAAAATACCACAAAGGAAAATAATGGTTGAATACTATCGAGTGAAGCATGCTTCCTTTTGAATGGCTAACTCAAATACTCTGTCAATGCAATTAGGTATTTCAAATCAATATTATTACTGTTATATTTTATATAAGTGATTCATCTTAAATTTTCTTGTATAAAATTATAATAATATAAATTTTATACTTCAAAATTGTATTTTATTTTCATCTTATGAAAGTTTTAATTTTTTATTTTTTGAAAAAAAGTAATTTATAGATAAATATTTGGGAATGCTTTTAGATATACTCCCTACATTAGGTGCTGAACAGTGGACCTATATAGCTCAATATATAATCAAATATATGTAATCTCTTCTCTCTCTCTTTTTCATTTTCTGAATATTGATTATAAATTATTATTATTATTAATACCATAAAATTTATCTTCGTTTTATTTATGGGGAAAGAACTCAAATTATAACAAACATTTCTTATAATCAAATGTAATTTCAAGAGATTAATTTAAAACTATATATATACGAGGGGAAAATTCTTTTATATTTAATATAATTACTTAATTTAATTATTGTGGAAATATTAATTAGTTCATTATTATACAAACATAATTAAATAAAATTTTAGAAATACTAATTTAATAGGAAGATTACTATTATTTAGAATTTTCTATTTAAATTTACAAAATATAATTAGATAATAAATTGAAAACTAAAAATAAAAAATAAAAGCTAATTAACAGACCTTCCATAAAAAATCGTAATAAAAAAATTTCATTCAAAAAAAGCTTTTTTTTTTAAATAGTAATAGATAAAGTAAAATAAATAAATTTGTTATAATGGGAATCCACGTCTTACATATGATTGAAAGATAACTTAGGTATAAAAAAATTCCTCCCTCTTAATAGGTCTAAATACTAATTATTTAGTAGAAAATTTGAACGAGAAGATCAACTAATAAATGAAATCAAAAGTAAAAAATTATAAAATAATTATAGAAGTATAAAACATAAATTATAAATATTACCATAACTCATGAATTAAATAGTAATTTATTCTTAAAAAAATCTTATAAATCATGATAATTACAATGCAATGGCTAATGACTCACTAAATTATCATTCAATTTCAAAATTCAAATATCTTAATGCTATATTTGAACTATAGATTTAAATTTAGATTAAATACATTATTTTTGCCGATAAGTTAATATGGCTGATAAAAAATTTTATATCTTTTAAATAATGTCGAGTGTTTAATTCTTATGAATGAAGAAAATATCCGTTTAAAGCATTTTATCCCATAATGAATATCTTTTCGGTACCTTTTTAATTAGTAAAAAAAATTTAAATCAATAAATTTTAAATTTTAAATTCTTTTTTTAGCTGAGGGAACAAAAGCTCAAGAATAAGAAAGACTACATAGGACAGACTCTAGCCCAAAAACACCCAACTAATTAAACTACTATTACATTTTTTTTTCGTTTTTTTTTTTTTTACCCTTTCATCTCAACAATATCCTGCCATAATTTCCTTAGCCAAAATTTTGTTTGTTATCCATCAAGTTCATTCCCCAGTCCAATCGTGAATTGTCAATCCAATAACATAGGCTCAATAATTCAATTCTTTAAGAAAATAGGCCCATTTACTCTTTATCCAAACCATCTATAATAATAATAATAATAATTTTGTGCGGCTTTTTGTAATTTTTTAAATATTACACATAGTAACTTAAAATTGGCTTTTGTGCTGGGGTAGAAATATTGTTGATTTGCTGGTAATGATTTTTCCAACTTTATTTGCGTGAAGGCATGAACAATTGGAAATGGCTTAAACTTGAAAGTGTATTGTGACCAAACCTTATGGACAAAGATTAACATATGTTGGGTTCAAATCTTCTAGTTTAAAAAGAAAACTTTTGAATTTCAGTCAGTGATGGATCCTCTTCCTACCATTTTAAAAGGAAGTGTTTGACAAGTCCTCAGCTTGAGTTTCTTCTTCTCTTCACGCAAATATTATTATGCATATGTAGGACTGTTGAATTAATGTCTATAATATCTTTTGATAAGACTTATTTTGACACCTTCAATGAATCTATATATTCCATCTCCTTTCCTCGACTAAAAAAAAATATATATATATCAACCTGTATGGTGATTTTTCTTTGTTAAAGATAAATATATGTATATATGTATTAGCGATGAAAATAAATTATCGTTAAAATCATAATAATTTTAATAAATTATATAGTGAAATTAAAAATTGATATAAATATTTTTCATATAAAATGAATTGAAATTATAATTTATTTATGCAATTATATAGTAAAAATTACCAATGATAATGTTTATGGTATTTATAAAAATTATATATTATATAATAAAAATTATATATATAATAAATAAAATTTATGTATTGATATTTTATTCATAATAAGCATATCCAAATAAGTTTTTACCTTCTCACACTACAATAAATGTTAATTTTAATAACAATAAATTTTACTATCAAATGTATAAAATTTATTGTCATAAATTTATAGCAGCAACAGAATTGATGCATATTATATTATAAAATTGTGACCATATATTTTATAATAAAATTGTGATTATTGAAAAAAAAATTATTAGTAGTAATAATTATTATTATAATATTTTTTAATGATAATTATTACTTTATATTTTTTTATGTATTATGATCGACAATTATTTACAATGTTATCATATATTAATTTTATATGTAATTAAATGATTATTGCTATAAAATTTTTATTGTTAGTTTTAATATTTATTGTAGTGTCAATATAGAAGAATTTCTATTTAAGACATGAGGGTAAAATTTAATGGTTGACTTGCACAGAAAAATCTAATATAATCAATAAAGTTTGGGTTAATTTAATTACAACAATTTTTTATATAAGTAAATTCATCGTTAAAAAAAAACATAATAGAGGAAAATAAAAATTTTACATTAATACATATATCATGACTACGAATGAATGACATAAGAAGTAATTAATTTCAAAACAATTTTTCATAAATTTTCATCCAATTCCATGATGATGTTTATCTTTTCTTCTGTCCATATTGTAGATTAATATAGAATTTATTTGTGGCAACTAATGGAAGAATGATAGGATAATATTGGAGTTGTAAACCATCTCTCTCTCTCTCTCTCTTTATTTACATATATATATATATATATATATATATATATGATATATAGACGACAAGACGTACGGAGCAAATGCTGGAGACTTTGAATTATTTTTCCATGTTAAGTTAAGTGCCAACACTTAAACTAGCACTTGCCCTCTAAGACTGCAATGGCAATATCACAAACATCATATCAGATTAAATGCTGTTTACTTTACTCATTACGTTGATGGAAAGTTTTCATTCGGTATAATTATTAATTTCAATAATTCACTATACGTATCTAAATATCATAGGTCTGATTTCAATTCAGACCCATTCCAAACCGGCTTTGCCTATTGGATTTGAGTTGAGGGGTGCAGAATGGGTGAAGGAGAGCCAAATTGAAAAAAAAAAAAACAAAACTTATAGGCATATTTTTTTGCATAATCTTGGGGGGCTAGGCAGGCCCTCATTCTCTTCCTGGGTACACCACGCACTGCAGCTCCAGATTGAATTTGTCAAACTCTATATAGAAAACTATTCATACATAACTAATGAGTTTTAATTGAATGATAGTATATGACATTGAAGTTGAATTTGGGTTAAAATAAAACTATCAATGCAATGAGGTACACTTGAAGAATTAATGGAAAGTCCTCTACACAAACAAGTGGATAAGATTATAACATTTTGGGTGGCGACATTGGCATATGCTCAAGTGGAGACCGAGCTTATTCATTTTGCTGACTGAATTAATGATATGAAAACCCAAATCAGAAAAATGGGTCTTTTACGCATTCATGAATTTGACCCTTACATTGCAACTTGCTTGTTCCATAAAGAAAAAACCCATTTTAACCCTTTGATTTTTTTTTTTTTTTTTATATTGAGCACTTCATGGAAATTTGTGTTTGATTGAGTCTTTAAATTTTTATCTTTGCTCATATTACAGTATTTTATAATAGATATAATAAAAAAATTAAAAATTTTAAATTAATGAAAATATTACATTCATTTTTAAGCTTGTAATCTTTTTATATTTTTATTATTGAGCTTTTCGCGAAAATTTACATTCAATTGAGCCCTAAAATTTTTATTTTTACTCAAATTATATCTTTTTTTAACTTATATAATTAAAAAAAAAATTTATTACTCTATAATCTCATAAAATAGGCTTACCCTTTTTTTTATTATTATCTTAAATTATCGATTACTTTTTTTTAGATAACAGTTTATTTTTCAATTTATTAATATGTTGCGATTAAATATGTATTAAAAAAATAAAATTTATTAGTTTCAGTAAATGAGAAGTATTCTTTTTCCTCCATTAACGTTGACAAGTTGGCTTAGGATTGGTGGGTGCACTTCCAAACAAGGAATTTTGTTTTTTAATAAATGAAGTTCCGAATTATAGTGGTTGTCACTTTCCTTTTGTTTAACTGATAATAAGCATCTTTAAAAGATTTGTGTGATTTGTATACACTCCTAAACTCTTAAGAAACATACGTACATATACAAACGACCTAACTTGACAATGTTACAATTATAGTTCTTCGTGGCCTATCCAGAATTGCAAGATTGCTACTTTTGTAAAAGAATGGATGTTTCCCATTCTATTAGACCAAATCATATGGTTCATGTATCAAGAATAATTAACCCAAGAAACAATTAAAAGTACTGGCAATTTTAGACAAATAGGAACCACTTTCTGGTGATGTCAATAAGGGATAAGGGGATACAAATTAGGTACAAAACTAATATTTGTAGCTAAGTGATAGCGTGTAAAACTCTTGATTAGAATGCGTAATTTTTTTTTTTTGGAATATAATTAAATAATTAATTCATCAACCTTTCTTTAAATAATTTTTAATATAATTATAATAAATTTTAAATTAAGTAACACCTTCTTCTAATTTAGGACTAAGATAAATTTTCTCTCCTTCGTAGTGTGAAGATACTCTACTTTTTGATTGTCATCAAACATATCCAACCAACCTCATGATAATTCTTTCTTTCCCATTTATTTTCTGTGCATGCCATGTGCTACCTAACACAATCCCATCTCATATCTCTATCTCTTCTTTATTTCTTTTAGGAGCCCCACTTATTGCCAACTTTTGACTATAATCTAATGGCATGGTTTCATCTCAACCTCTTCCCATTAAATAAGAAACTTAAACCTAATTTTGGATATTATTATTATTATTATTATTATTATTATTATTATTATTATTATTATTATTATTATTATTATTATCATCTATGTTCTTATGATTTTATAGGAGAAATTTTTGACTCTCTTTTAAAAGAGTGCATGCATAGAGGCAAGACCAAGAAACCAACATCCAACAAGACTTATAAAAAGGAAGGGAAAAAGAGAGAGGACCCATGTATGTATAGAGAGAGAAATCTAAGCTGGGTATAGCTAATGTTTACCAATAAGATATAAGCTTTTGAAAATAGAAAAAAAAAAAAAAAGGAAATTATATAGCATTAGATATTGAGTGGTAGAGTTAGGTGGGTATTGGCAGTTGGTAGTTTATTTCCAGCCAGTCAGGTCGGTTAGGGAATCTTCCAATTATTATATTTTGGGTTCCCCACCTCTTCTTTTATGGATTTGTGAAAGGAAAAAGGAGAGGACCACATGATTTGCGTCCCATTTCCCAAACATTATTCATTAGCATGCTTTGGAAAGCTTTTAATCAAATAGAAAGCCGCTGCTTAAGTGTGGAAATGGTAATTAAAAAATTGCATCCCACATCAGATTTTGGATTTGATTAGTCTTACCTGCTGCTGCCTAACCATATTATATATATTGATCAATACTAAAAGCATAATTATTAATCTTCATCATACCCATTATAAACCTCGATAACTAATGCAGATAAAATTTTCTTCTAAGTGTTTAAGGAAGGCGAACACTTTTGCTAATCAACTTACAAAAGTGGGTGGTTCATCTCAAGAGTTGAGTTTCAACGTCTATTTTTGTTATTATTTTTGAGAAAATGTACTGAAACTAACCGTACTCCAAAAACTAATTTAATGAGAAAAATGTTTGGCTAAATTTTATATTTAGTATAAAATTCTATTTCAAATCAATATGGGATAATATATCACTCTCACGCTTAGATATGAATATCTGAAGTATAAAATTTCAAGGCAAACATATCTATAAGTGATCCAACATTGAAACAGATAGACTTTAATAACATGTTGAGAAAAGAGACCGAGTTTAATCCCAAAAGTTAATATTGTAGGATAATAATTATTGTGGAGTTTTTTTTTATCAGTAAATTATAAGTAATTTAATAGATGAGTGTATGCAGTGAATCTATTTATCAAAGGGTATTCTTGCTGGTTTTTCCCACTATACCTTTTCCTCTTAATAAATTGAACTTACTGCTTATTAGACAAAAATTAAATCGTTAATCAAGTTTAAGTATAGTGAGTTTTGTCATCCCTATATAATATATCTACATATGTATCAAAATGGGTTCAACCCATTTTTAGCTAATAAAATAAAAGATTATTTTTTTAAAAAGAAGTTATAAATTATTTTATTCATGATTGGAAAAGAAACATGCTCACATATAATCATATACATACATAAATCGTGAAATAATAATCATTAGTACTCTTTTTTTATTAGTAATAATATTTTTTAATAATAATCTCTCCATGATATATTGACTGAAATTTTAATTGTGTTAAAGACTCTCAATTTCAGTTCTTTAATTTTGAGCACATAAGTAAAATTAAAATTTTTCTAATGTGCATTTTAAAAACCATTGATTAATGAATAATTATGTCACGACCCAACCTATGGGCCGGACCGACACTAAGAACTAGGCCAGCCTAAAGCTCCCGAGGCTCATAGTAAGCCTAACTATTCCTCAACCCAACTCTAAGGCCCATTTGGACCCAATTTCAAGAATTCTATCGAATAGAGTCCAGCCATAAAATTGACCTTTTAACTAAGAGTTTTTTACTTATCCGACCTGTAAACATAATATATAATCAATTGGGGAGCTCAACTTACTCTCCACATACTCATAATAACATAAAGTCAAATGGGAGCTCAGCTCTCTCATCCAGTCCAACATACATACCTATAATAAGTTTACAGGTCAAACATGACAAAATATATTACAGACCCATATCAAATAAATATTTCTAATATATGCGGAAACTCTAGGAGTTAACAGAATTATACAAATATTACAGACATTAATAGATAACCTGCGAAAAAGAAAAGCAGATTAACCACAACAATAATCCTCCTGTAGCCTGGAAAAATAATGAACAGGAGTGAGCGTTCGACTCAGAGAGTATTATCAATTTTAACCATAATCTCTATAGCTATCTAAAACTAATACACCTTGTGGAGTGGAATACAACATCGTCATAAATTTCATACAAATCACATCAAAAAGGCAATTTGGAGCACTCACACACTCGAGAGTGTCAAATAATACATATATGAGAGCTGATCCCCTATACAGCCTTCTTAATCCAACATTTGCCAGCGAAGATCTCAAGCCGGACTTTCGTTTAATAAATCAAATTCGGAGTTCCAGCGAAGAACTCAAGCCGTGTCTACCCCGAAGGACCGTGTCCCAACGAAGATCTCAAGCCGTGTTTACCTGTCCTGTCCATATTCAACACTATACCACACGCACACTGCTTCAAATTACCACAAACAACATCCATGACACTTTAACAGTCGTGAATGCAATATAAAACGTGCCTAGAGTTTAACTACATAGATATATACATATAAGTGATGCATGGGCATGTTTGAACATATAATAATATCGAAATTACAATTAAAATTAATATTTTACTCACAGACTTAATCACAGTCACTGTGGCGGCTGGGCGGAGGAGAAAGGCTGTCCCGACTCACCTGGCAATTTTATTACAATTATTTAGTACATTTGATTCAATACAAGCTAAAAAAAGACTAAAGATGTTCTAAGTCGTGTCGAAAATTCGGAAGAGTCTCTCCTATACTTATGACCTACCCAACTTGCAAAAGGGCTTAAAACGCACTTCTATAACTACAAACTATACACTCACAACTCAATCACATCACACAGCCCCTCCTGAACCTAGGGTCACATGCATCATGCAAGATTTATTTTTATCTATTTGATTTCAATGATAAACAACATATTAAAGCTCTTTTAATATGTTTTTGGATCTGTATTTGCCATTTAAGATTTTAGAATTAATCAGATTAATTTTAGAACCCTAGATTAGATCAAGAATAAATAAATTAACCTATTGATGCACTGCAGCGTATTTGTGCCTTTGGGATGCGTCTTCAGGACACCAGATGTTGTCTCTCTAGCTTGTCCATATCAAGTTCACCTATGGCAGCCCTTGAACAGCTTCTAAAGCTTTTTCTATTAATTAGAAAATCAAGTTTTGCCTTTTAAGAGATTAAAGATGTAAACAGAACACTAGAAATAATTTCTAGTATTTTTAATTCAAGAGATTGTTTGCTAATCTCTTGGAATACATGAGAGAAGAAGATGAAGAGAAGGGAGAGCTTCTTGGGTGGCAGCACCAAAGATATCAGCTGCTGGTTGTATTGTTTTCTTTTCATAACAACACTTATATAGCTAGGTTACCACTTAAACCCTTGACACATGTCACCCTCTGATTGGTTCTAGGTTTAATTTACCCAATCACATTGTGCCAAGTGTCAAACCTATATTTAATCTTAATTTTAATCATCTTACATGATTAAAAGAAATTTGACAAGCTTATGTGTAATGCCATATGTCACCATCTCATGGTGCCACATGTCACCCTGTGAAATGACCAAAATGCCCCTGTGTCTTAATTTTGAGTTCTCAATCCAAAATAATTATTTCTCTTCTTTTAATCAATTTATATCAAATATAAATCAATCAATTAATCTTTATTAATTAATTTCTCATTAATTAAATTCATATTTAAACACTTTAAATATAAATTTAATTTATACTATACATCCAATAATCTAGATTTGGTTTCAAGCCATGCCAGGGACTTTGCAATCTAATTGCAAACCAAACCTATTTAATTAATCAATTAAACTCTTTAATTAATTAAATCATATTTAATTTGATGATTACTTGTGTATGTGTGTGACTTACTAGACTTATCACTAATTGGCAATAAGACATGATATCAACTCTTAATATAATCAGAACTCTTTCTTACTATAAATGATTTCTCTAAATCATTTTATGCACCTCATAGACCATGGTTAACACCTAGCATAGCATGCTATGACCACCTAATCAGTAATAAGATTTACCTTAAATGAATCTATAATCATATATTACCATGCACTAGAATCTCTCTGTTAAAAATCCCAATTCAAGCTAGAGTCATGGTTTATGTCAAACCCCATTTGCTATGAATATTATGTTCTCTTTTAATTCCAGTTCTTGATTAAAAAGATTTTCTCATCAGAAACTATTTTCTGATTAAATCTATATGTCCTGGCCAGGAACTTGAAACATCAAGAACAATTAAATGAACATAGAATTTTATCTCTATTTACTTAGAAGAACAGATTCCATCTTGATCAACACCTACCTCCATATATAACTAGTAGGAGTAAACACATGCCCATATATCCATACATAGTACAAGTATGAAAGCAGTATCAAACTCAAATCACCTATATACAAGATAACTGTGCTATCTTAGATCTAACGATTATATGCACTGATATGATTTATGACAATACATTGACAAGAGTAAACTCCAAGTGCTTGTCATAAGTGTCACTGGTTCGGCCTACTTATAATGTATAAGTGCCTATCATGTTTGTTATATGGCATGAGACTCACCATTCTATCTTATTTATATCTCATATAAATAACTTGGGAATAAACATGAATACAATCTTTCTGGATAAGTCATGCCCTTATTGTGAAATATCTTCGATTGTGAACTTATTTATGATACTTTGTACTAGAAATACTATCACTCATATTCTTAACAACTTAATAATAGAATTTCGAACAAAATATCAATGGACTTTTTCTATTACACATAAATATATTATGTAAATGGAAAAGTGGAAATACCTTTTATTAATAAAAATATGTACAAGATATATACTAAATGATATGCTCTAGGGCATACTACTAACATCAAACAGTCATCAATCACAATATGTGAAATTACAGTTTAGTTCTCATAATTTAATCCTTTTGCAAAAACTACCTAAATGAGTTCTAAAAATTCTAAAACTTTACCCCGCGGTCCTTAGCATCATTACTACGCTAATGCAAAAGGAATTATAATTTTCTGAGCTACCACGAACATTTTACGGATTTCTAATCCAATTCAAGCACTAAACAATTAAAAAAAAGTAAGTTTCGGGTTTACCTATACCGATTTCGACCTCGGGGACGCGCTCGGGACATTTGATAGTGGTGGGGCAGCTAAAATTTTGACCCAATTCTAAGGCTTTTTTGGTAGTCTGTCTATCTGGCTGGAAATTTACAGATCCGGACAACCGTCAAATTTCCCCAAATTGAAGGTACCTACATGAAGCCCACAATACGGGGGTTAGTACATAATTTTTACGAAATTTTCTAAGCTCATTTAGTGCTCGAAAAAATACTACGAAGTTTCGTGGGACCCACAAAAAAATGATGTCTGAAAATTTTGAAATTTATATTGCCGTAAAGCTCTCGACAAGTGGAGTGCTCTGGTACTCTCGGTTTTCTTATGGGTTTCACGGTTTGCGAGAAATCTAGCTCAAAAGTTGAAATAGGCTAAAACTTCTAGGACAAAAATTGGGCAAACCGCTCGATGGATTTTGGTGTTCTTGGTGTCTATGGAAAACTCTCGAGGTGTAGATGAGTTTAGACACAAGCCCTAGCCCAAACAGTGGCCGAATCGGCCGAATTTTGATTGTGAAGCCGAAAAGCCGCTCGAGCAGGGGGAGCTTCGTGCGTCATTTCCGGCCGCCTGGAAGGCCGGCGACAGTGGTGAAAGGCTGGAGTGGCGCGCGGGGGAGGTGGAGAGGCTGGGGTGGTGGCGGCGCAGCGTGGGGAGGAGAGAGAAAACGGGAGAGAGGAAGAGGGGTCAGGAACACGCCTAGAGGAAGAAAAAAAAGGAGCTGGCCGGTTCGATTCGATTGGTCCGATCATATTTGATTTGATTCAGCTGGTTCGATTCAAGATACAAAATTTTGAATTTTTTCTCTGCCTTGGGACCGAAAACGAGGCCCAAAAATTTCAAAAAAATTCTAGAAAACTCAAAAAAATTCTTAGAGTCCAAATATATTTTTAGTTTTGCCACTTGGTCTTTAAATTAATTTTTAAAAATATCAAAGTTTTATATTTTTGAAAAATCAAACCTGATTTTTAAAATTTGAAAAATTTCAAATAATTTCTAAAAATTTAAATAAAATAAAATATTAATATTTATCCATGAAATAATAAATTTAAAATTAGGGGTGTTACAAATTATTTAAATTTATTATGAAATCGACTCATTAATTATAATAAAACATTATTATAAATTATTTATATTTAATTATAATTTACTTTTAATTATTAAACCAAACGATAATAGTTTTAAAAAACCCACAAAATCAAAGGTAAAGAAGATATTGATGAGTTTAGCTCTGTATTATTAGATTAGTATTTAAGATTATGAAATTTCGAGTTGAATTTTAATTAGACTCAATTGGAAAATAAAAAAAAAATGCGAAGAATATGCTTTAACATGATTCAGGCCAATAATAATGAATGAGGGCCATCACATGTGAGTGCGCATGTGCACCAGCGTGTACACGTGGAAAATATCTTTCTATCTACTCCGTCCATCGCACGTGGCACATGGGCTCTGCATAATGCTCTAGCAACAAGTGAATTGTTGCTCCTTTCCTCGACAATGTCATTGTACACAACTAACCTTCACATCTTCTTCTTCTTCTTCCTTATTTTTCTTATTATTATTTTTCAATTTTCACACATTAATTTTATTTCAAAATTATCTTTCCCTTTTTCTCTTCTTCTTATCATCATATACATATCTTTTCTATTTTCTTTATATATATATATATATATATATATATATATATATATATATATATATATATATATATATATATATAAACATGCAATTCGATCGATGCCTATGTTTCTAGCAAATCAATCATAGCTTACAATAATATCTAGCAAATAATTATAACTTAGATATTGTCTCTTACTAGATATTTGCTCCCTTGTCAGATATTTTTCAATATCTGCTTAATTGATTAATGTTTAGTGTCAATTTACAAAGAAGCATTAATCATTAATTAAATTTATTTAATTAATTACTTTTTTACGTACATGATTAACAAAAATTACCCATTTATTTTTTCATTAAGTTTTTTAATTTTTAATATAATTGGCTTTATTTATAACTCGAATTTAAAATTTATATAGTCATAAAAATAATTTAAATATCACTGAATTAAAATTTATTAATTATTAAGCTATTTATTTTAATGGAAAGCAGAGCTGGCAGGCAACATATAACTAATTTGTTGACGCCAAATGAGTCAAAAAAACATGCTGGCATGCTGATGGGTTAGTATAACTAAATTCTTTAGAATTAGTTATTAACAGACTTAATGATCTGTTTAATCCTCAGTTAATGATTGACCCCATAAAAAGAATATTAACAATGAAAGGGAATCATCAGATTAGAATTTGGAAAATGGAATATCATGCTGTCCATACATATAAATTAAAAATGTTTTGATTGATAACCATGTGATTAGTGTCTAGCTAAGTGTGGATGACAAAATTAAATTATCCAAATTAGCTTTCGTTGATGATGGGCGTAATTGATCCACTGTGTTATTTATAATAAGACATTAATTATATATAGCCCTATCCAGGGCAGTGCTTACCCTAATAAAGAAAAAAAAATATAATAAAAATGAATTGCACTGTCTGTTCTTATATATAATGTTATGCTATCAAATATCAATAACCATTATAACATTTTATTTCTTTTTAATTTTTTGCTTTTAGCTTAAGTACAAACTTCAAATTTTACAGTTCTTCAAATTTTACAGTTCTAAAAATAATTTCAATATTTCTAAACCAAAATTAAACTTATTAGAATTACAAGATTTTTACACATGAAAGACAATGAAAACCCTAAATTGCTGTTCATAAGAAAATGCAAACCCTGATTGCTGTTAATCTTTATAACTCACTGGAGCCATTATTGTTGGCACCAAATTGTCACTTAGTACTAAACACTTGTCCCCATATAATGGTGCACAGCACTGTCAGACTCAGACTACTCTGATTTAGCTGTGGGAGTGATTTGACGGCCAATGAAATGATTTCATTTCACTAGTGGGGATTACAGCATTTGTTTTTCTAGGTCCCTATACCTTGTCAACAAGGCAATAGCCTATAAGAAGGAGATAGCTAACCCCTAGAACATTTTCATATCACCCATATATAGAAAGATGGTACCATTTCTTTACAGCATAAAATTTATACACATTGGCAAAAACCATGTAAGGACCAAACTGGAAACATTTTTTCTCAAATAGCAGACAATTACAAGTTCTACAACTTGATGATGATGGTTGGGTTTGCTGGGGGACACCACTCATATTATAGAACAGAGAGATGGAACTTGGCCCCCCCTCATCCCATATTCCTTGGGAATTAATTGCTAAGTTCATCTATCATCAGAGACTCTGCACGTGAGCTCGACTCACAAGTTGCATGAAAGAACTTGAAGCTACTTTTGAACAAAAATATGTATGGTTAAAATGTAGGGGCCATGCCTATCTTTAATTCTTTTGCCAGCAATAATGGTTATTAGAGAATATTTTTCTGCACATATACTTTTATTGCCAGGATATAATGTGTGGTTAAAGCTTGTAAAATTAGCAAATCAATCTGTATATAGAAATTATTTCACTAAAAATATGATACACATCAACTTGTTAGTTCAAAGTCCAAAACAAGTAAATAAAATGACTCGACGCTGACCATCTTTCTGCTAATATCATTTTCGTCCACCTTTTTGAAGGTTATAATAAAGGATTGAGGCAGAAACATTGTGAATAGAGTTAGTGAGTGATTTTTAACATAATCTTTCACATGAAAAAACATTTTTATTTACAGATAAATCATGGAAAATAACGATTGAATTTAAAAAAGTAAATTTAGAAGCGAATGCTAAAAGGTTCTGTGTGGGCTTCAAGGGTTATATGACTGAATATATATAGAAATCAAAAAAGGGTTTCTATTGACTAATTTAATTGTCTCTTTTTTTTTTTTTTTGGTTATTTTATAAAAAGGAAAGATGTGCACTATCTATAGAAGTTGGATTTCCATGTGATCACATTATCGGCGCCGAAACCACACGACAGCAAGCTTTTAATTTTGCTACTAAACAATAATGGACATTTGGGTATCTATTTAAGTTGAAGATTAATCGAATGGTCTGAAACAGATACTTATATATATATGTATATGGATGATTAAAAATTTAACATAAATTCGCACCTGCTCTTTGTTTTGGAGTCATTCATGACGTTAAGGAGAGACCTTGCCTTTGTATTAATTAAATAATCACGTTAATTATTAGTATATATATAAAACGTAAAAGCACAGGATGTCTGTAAGATGCTGATTGGATCGATGCCACCCTCTGTTCTATATTCTCAAGAGAAAATCTCCATATATCAAAGATTTGCTTCCGAAAAATGACAATTTGAACAGATATGCATACTGTTGTTTATAATTTGGATACCTAACTTTTATTTTGCCTCCCAATAGAAGATTAATTAATTTATTTACTAAAAGTTCTTTTATAATATTTTACTGAATTCAAATATATATTTTTCTAAGTACAATAAAATTATACATTCTTCTCGCATTAATTTGTTCAACTTTTACTTATCTTGTTTTTATAAGCAATTATTTTATATAAAAAAAAAAGAAATGAAAAAAATGGAGAAAAACCAGCAGAGTAAACCCTGATCAACACATCTACCCAATACACTCGCTTAACAAACTAATTACAATCTGTCATGAAAATATTTCATCAGAAACAAAAGAAAATAACGAAATAGATAAAATGATTGCAGAAGCATCAGAAATCAGCTAAAGAAAAGCAGCAAAGTCCTCTCTTGTTACTTCACTGTCTTCTTTTGTTCTTTTACCTAAAAGAAAAAAAAAATCATAATTCTATATTATTATTTGCGTTTATAGTTTTTAAACAAATTCAATCGTTTTTTCTTATAGAAATATAGTTATATTGGATTTGTAGTCATTATCAGGTGCTTGATACTAGAGCTCCCACTCTTAATTGAGAAAAAAATATATTCAAATATATATTCAAAGGTAATAATCAGGATTGATGGGTTGATACCTACTACTGTCTAGGTTAAGAACCAATAGAAAGATGGAGAAGAAGGAGAGAGATGGCCATTAATTAGTATAGCTATCTTTATCATAGTTCCTTATCCGATGGCCCTCGACAGTGTCTCCGATAGGCTAGTTTTAGGACCGCAGCCATATGCACTATAACTTGAGGGTAAATTTACCAACTAGAATCCAAAAGCAAGGGTTACCATTATCCATCCTCCCCATGACGGCCATTCATGGTTCATTTGAAGGGCATTAATTGCACAAAATTGAATTCCCTTAGATGTGCAACGACCGGTGGGGGACCTCTTCCCAGTCACATATAAGCTGCCATTTAGATTTACAATTTCTATTCTCTAGCTACAGCATAAATCAGAATGTGATTGTCATCTGATGTTACTTGTAAAAATATTCGTTATACTATTTATTATTATGTTATATGGATGGATAACTGATAAGTGCTCCAGATATTGATGCTTTAACAAACGGGTGCCTGATATTTATTGCCTTTTTTTTTTTAACATTTGCCAATCTTTTAATTATTGTCTTGATCGCGTTTATTAAAAAACTAGCTAGTTTTTAATTTAATTACTTATTGATCTTAGTCACTCCCTCCGTCTTAAAAAAATAGTCCACTTTGCTTCTTGTACATGGATTGAGAATTTCGGTTATCATAGTTTAACTAAAATTTTTTCAAGTTTCTTTTCTTATGTGCCCCTAATTAAAGTTGTTTGCTAGAGTAATATTACTTGGATTGCATTAAATATAAGATAAATATAAAGAATTACTATTATTGGCTAGAGCATCAATTTGGTTTTCTTTTGTAGGTAGTGATTTACAGTAATATGCCTTTAATTGAAACCTTAAAATTTCTCATTTTCGTGATATTGACTGATATAAAGAGGTTAAAGTAGCATTCAGGTGGTGATAAATTAAAGTAGTGAGAAATCAATAATAAATTTTGTTATTTTTTTATGTTGTGGTCAAAACTGATAATAAATGAATTATTCGCTGCACTCTACTTTCTTGGAAAAAAAAAATAAAAGCCATTAACTATTTTAAAGTGTAATTACATGAGGGTACACTTAAAAAAATATAAATTTTTAAAAGAGGAAAGAAGACTACTATTATGGGATACCGAGAAAGGAAGTGTAGACTATTTTTTTGAGACGAAGGGAGTATGATAAGTGAATAAAATTTAAGTGCTTTCCCTTAAACGTGAGAGACACAGTAATTAATTAGTATTGTTAAATGAAAATGTGTTTTTAATTAATTAGAGACATAAATATGCTACTTACAACGATATGATGTTAATTATTATTTAATGTGGTAGTCTAATAGTTAATTTAGTGAGATAGTTTTGTCTAATATTAATTTTGACTTTTCACATCAATATTAATAATTAAATATTATCCTTATTTAGGAGTGTGAACTAGTTGGCAGCTCACGGGATGCCATCTCAGACTCGATGATAGACTCCTTCTCATGAGATTGAGTTAAATCGAGAATATCAATTAGTGACTTCAAATATCAAGTTTAAGAGAATTAAAACTATCAGACCCGAATAAAGATATGATTGTCAATTAAGTAAAAGAATATATATATATATATATATATATATATATATATATATATATATATATATATATATATATATATATATATTGAGTATATACATGTATATTCATATTTAAATTACAAATTTAATTTTTATCTTTGTTAAGTATATATATTCTTAAATTTGAGCTCATTCTATAGAATATATATATATATTTAATCTTTAATTTTCATTTCTGAAGATTTCCTTTCTTTGTGCATTTTGTTTATTTCTTTAGTTATTTATATATTGTTCAAGATCTAGATTGTTACTTCTTCCCTGTTAGCTCATCCCCCTTTCGATCTTTGGGTCTCCTTGGTATCAGAGCCTGGGGGGGAAAAGGTTCTATTTAAGGTTCGGATTCACATTTAAACATTTTGAGAGGTTGGTAAGATGATCTTAAGGTGATAAGACAGCTTCTTTAGAGGTGTAAATAGGCCTGGGTTGTAAGTCCCGTCTTTGTAGCCGAGATGGCGTGTTTAGGGCAGTGATTCCTGGTGCGGTTACCTCACTTAACTCAAAAGATCAACCTGGTAAAATTCTTTAAGTATGAATCCAATTTTCTCAGAGGATGCTTTCTTCTTCAAACTCTTCTACCTCGTCCTCCGAGTCGAGAAAGATAGTTAATAGTGAAGAAATAGTAATCGAAAATTTTGAAAAATGTATAGATAATTGGGAAATTCCAAAAGTACAAAAAGATCAAATCTATCAGACTACAAAACTCAATTTTTTCAAAACTGATTTCACAATCAAAATTGAAGAGAGAGATCTTCAAACTACAATACCTTTTGAGACGATTTTTCTTCTGTCTCAAAAATCCTAACAAAAACACCATGAAAAACAATACAAATACTTCTACATAGGTTTAGTTCAAGTTGGAATTAAACCGCTTACAAAAGAAAGATTGAACACCTCAATCCTAGTAGTTCTTAGAGATACTAGGTTCATAAACTTCCAGGACTCCTTGCTTAGTTCGGTCGAGTCTAGTTTGTGCAATGGACCAATATCTTTTGATTGCTATCCAAATTTTACTGTTTCCTTAAGTGACAGTAACATTACAAAATCCCTTGTTTTACAAATCAAAACTCACAATTACAAAATGCTTGAAGGATCTATTCCTCTTGCACTGATTTACAAAATTCATTACAAAGCTATGATTTCTGCTTTTGCAACAAAACATAAGTTTCAAAGCAAAAGAGGAGAAACTTTGCTTTTACAAACTGATCTTACAAAATCCAATACTGTAATCCCTAGATCTATCCAATGGAAGGACATAACCCTACCAGAAGAATGGATTTTAGAAGGTGCAGTAGAACCGGAATCTTCAAAAATAGTTGAGCCAAACGTTCAACTTAGGCAAGTAACCCAGTATGACGATGGAAGAGTCAGCCTTAGCTTTAACAGAAGCCTTAGGTTTTCAGATGATTCCTCAACATCCAGTACTGTTGACATAGGAAGAGTGTCTCGTATACCTTCTGTCATTAGTTTGCCTATTACAAAACCAATTGAAATACAAAATATTCAGCCTAGGTATTCTACCTCAGATTTACCTAGCTCTTCTAGGTTTTCTACTTCAGAAATACCTAGATCCACTTTACAAAACGTAAATTACTCTACAAATGTTCCACATCCAGTTTATACAAATTTACAAAACGAGTCTGTTCAGGATGAAACCCAAACAGAGTCAGAACCTACTTCTCCTACCTTTTCAGCCATTACAGAAAATGTAAACCATGAACTTAATGTGCTTGAAAAAGAATTTGAAGTAGACAGACAATATTTGCATGATGATTTTTATTCTCCTAAAAATCATAAAAAGCAAATATGGTTTTTCAAAAATTTCACTGGTCGAAGGGAAGAAATTCAAAAGAAATATTATGACTTTGTATACCAACACAAGGTTCATATTCTTTTCTTTGATTGGTTTGAGATGTATGCTAAAGAGCATAACATTTCATATCCGTTTTCAAAAACTCCAAAAACTTTCAAAAAACCAGTTCCAATTACAAAACCTTCTCAAATTACAAAACCTAAACAACAGGAGCCAGAAGATAATCAATCAGAGTTCATTGCAGCTCTGAAAGATCTTCTAAAGAAAGCAGAAGAAAAAATATCTGCTAAACAAGCAGAAGAAAAATTGTCTGCTAAGCAAACAGAAAGAAAACTGTCTGTTAATCCTGTTACTGTTAGAAACAAAGTTCCTGAATGGGAAATTTCAGATGGTAGAAAAATACAGTCTGAACATCCTCCTCTTAGGATAGTAAAAATTCCCCATTTAGAACAAACAGTAGAAGCAGCCCCTTACAAAATTCCAAATGAAAGTGATTCTGTGAACATAAAAAACATTGTTTTACAGAATAACTTTACAAATGCCCATTTGCATACCATTGGTAAGCAATTACAAAAAATGGAACAAAACCAACAGGCTACAGTTTCCCAAGTTGAAACTAAGCCAGATACAAAATTGAAAAACCCAATTTTCAAACCATTCCAAGTTTCCAAAAATAGTCAAAAAGATTTACAAAACAACAACAATTCTGAGTTCATTCAGGCTTTGAGAGATATGAAAACTAGGCTAGAAGCTTCGACTTCTACTCCAGTAGCACCTGAAACACCTCAAACTTCCCAAAGGAGTGTCAATATAATTGAGGAAGATTCAGATTCAGATATCCAAAGCCAGGAAAACCAGCCCATCCAAACTGAAGAAATTCAGTCTTCAAAACCCTTACAAATCAATAGACTTTATTGGCCGCGGGTAACAACACCCCTCCCAATAACAGCTCCAGACTTAGGCATAGAAAATAGATCTGAAATCCTAACCCAGTCTAAATTCAATGCCTCTACTGTCTATGAATGGAACATAGATGGTATGTCTGAATACAACATCTTGAATTTGCTCCAGCAAATGACCATGGCAGCAAATGCTTACAAAACCCAAACTGGAACCCCAGACAGAGCTATTCTTTGAACTCCTCATTGCAGGATTCTCGAGTGACTCAAAGGATGGTGGGATGATCATCTCACGAACCTACAAAACTGAGATTCTAGAATCCATAAAAACCCAAGTAGATGGTGTAACAATTCTTGATGAGTTAGGCCAACCAATCCCAGATGCAGTAGCCACCTTGATAGTGACAATCTCCTTACACTTCGTAGGTGACCCATCTCATCTTAAGGATAAAAATGCCGAACTCCTTTCAAACCTTAGATGCAAAAAACTGAGTGATTTTCAGTATTACAAAACCACTTTTCTTACTAGGGTAATGCTTAGAGAAGATTCTAGTCAACCCTTTTGGAAAGAAAAATTCCTTGCTGGACTTCCAATCCTTTTAGGAGAAAAAGTTAGGAATAAAATTAAGGAAGCCTTTGGAAATCAAATCCCATATGAAAAATTAACCTATGGTGAACTAGTCAGTCTCACTCAAAAAGAAGGTTTAAAAATCTGTCAGGATTTGAAATTACAAAAACATTTGAAATGGGAAATGAGAAAAACTCGCCAAGAGTTAGGATCTTTCTGCAAACAATTTGAAATAGGAACCAAAACCCTACTCCATGTGGAGGAAGTTGTGAAAAACCTTACAAAAAATCATCCCAAAAATACAAAACCTCTTCAAAACCAGAAAAAGATTCCTATTACAAAAAATCTTCAAAAAAGACTAGCAAACCTAGTCCTCAATCCAAAACAAAGTTCAAAAATTGGACTTGTTACAAATGTGGTAACAAAGGCCACACTGCAAATTTTTGCAAATTAAACAAAAAACTTCATGAGTTGCAATTAGAAGAAGAAGTTATTAATAAGATAACTGCTCTTTTGATTGAAATCAAGGTGAGTCCAGAATTTCAACCAACAGAAGAAGGATTACAAATTGATGAATTAATCACAAGTTCATCATCCAGTTCAGATTCTGAAAATGAACTGTTTACAAAACCAAAATTGAAAATCAATGTTCTTTCAAAAGACCAGAAGTTACTCTTAGAAATCCTTACACAGGTTGAAGATTCTCAACTACAACAGGAATTTTTAGGAAAACTTTTAAAAACCTTTGAAGAACAACCAATACAAAAACCTTCTATTCTGCCTTCTGTTTCAAAAAACACATATGACCTTACGGCCATATTGGGTAGAAAGAAGACTTCAAAACAACCAACTGTTTCAGTCCAAAGCCTCCAGGAAGAAATAACAGCTGTTAAGATTGAACTTAACGAGCTTAAGGAAAAACAGGCACAGGACTCAGAAACACTTCAAATATTACTTTCAAAACAAATCAATGAAGAAGTCGAAAAAGAAGATGAAGAAAATACTTTAGAAATTCAAAGTCTTGAAAAACCTACAAAGGATTTTCTTTTCATTCTTAATGAGATTTCTTTCAGAAAATATTTGATTAGAATTTCGATAGTTTTTTCAAAAGATTTCAGGATCGATACAATTGCCTTATTTGATACAGGTGCAGATATAAATTGTATTAAAGACGGCATTGTTCAATAAAAATTACAATAAAAAACTAATGAAAATATTTAATCAGCAAACAATACAAAAATCAAAATTAATTACAAACAGAGGCTTCAATAGCAGTTCAAATCTTCTTTTACAAACTTCATTTGTTTTAATAAAGATATCATCATAGTGTCATTCTAGGACTCTTTTCATTAATTTGATTACTCCCTACAAAGTCAACTATGATAGTATTTCTTTTAAAACAAAAAATCAAAATCTTGTTTTCCCTTTTGTTGAAAAACCCAAAACAGAAAATTTGAATATCATAAAGGCTTATTCCATTTTTGATAATCAAATAAATGTTTTGGAACAGGAAACAAGACCGCATTTACAAAAGACACGATTCTTTTTAAACAAGCTTGTTTTCAAAAATCAATTTGATTACTGCTTATTACAAACTAACCCTCATGAGTTTTTGCAGATGACAGAATCACCCAACAATGGAGATTTAGTCCACTTTGGACCAATAATCCTCTCCAAAACTCCTGCTCAGAAATTCAGAATTAATGTAGCCAGAACTGCATATGTTCCCTCAGAGAGGCACCAATGTTTATTAGATAATCTTTGGACTCTAATACAAAACAAACGATTGGGAGTTTCAGCTCTCAATGCACTTTGTATTGAGTTTGAAGAAGCTAATAATTATGTGGCTGACCTCCTTAGCAGAATTAAATATCATGAGGATCATATCATAGTAGCTCAATCATTCATTGAGTTTTTACAAAACCAAATTTTATACAAATCCATTACATCCAGAATTAGTCCATCAGATCCATCCACTTCTAACCAAAATCATCACCTTGAATTACAAAAACAGGAATTTGAAGGCCTAGGATCCCCACTGGATTCTAGTGTAAAAATTCAAAGGCGAAGGATCAAGGCCTAGGATCCCCACTGGATTCTAGTGTAAAATTACCATTGGCCCCACTGGTCAATGTGAAAAATTATCACCACAGTGAAGTCCTTTTTGCTTCACTTGGTGCCAATAGGTCCTTAGCACATTTCCAAACCCGTTGTCTTTCGAAGAAATTCAGGCAACAAGTTCTCAACGGTCTTCCTCAAGAGATCCGCGAGCAGATCCTACAAAATATCATCCAGTCCAGAATCAAAGAACAGCTGGATGTTTTCCAAAAAGGTCTCAACTTTACAAAAAGCAATCAGCAAGGTCAAAATGGATGGTCATGGGAATGGGAGTACTACTCAAAACCGTTTCATCAGACTCGGGACCGTCACAACTGCGACCTCTGCTATCCAAATTGTGAACACACTTAGATTTCAGATTCCCGCTTCAAAACCACTCGGATGTCCGGTACGGTATCTAGACGCCGAGAACTATTCAAATGGGGTATGTTAGCCGGAGTTCGAGTTACAAAATCGATTGTGAAATGATAAGGTTTTTGGGGAATAGAGTCCTTCAAGAAGTCAGAAGACTATTATTACTCCAGAAACCAGTCAACTTACAAATAATTTCAACACCTCCAGAAGTATTAGCAAATGGAGAGCTCCAACAAGCAATCCATTACTTCTACCTGGATACAAAACTTCCTCCTCTCTATCATCTTCCAGATTGGCCATGCAATCATGAAGATTATTTCGTCCAACTCAACAAATGGCGAGCAAAGACAGTCGTTGACAACTGGCGAAAATATAGATATCCAGAGTATATACTAGTCCATACAGGTACATATTCTCGGATATTCGTTCATTACGAACATTTGCCGAATCCAAAACCCTTTCACATTGAAACCCAGTATGAAAATTACATGGTTCAATATGAAAGCTACTACGACCTATCTTCTGTCTCGTCCGATGACGAAACAAGTGATGATGAGGAAACATGGCACAACCTACAAAACATGTTGGAAGGCTAACACGAGTGGTCCAAGCTCCACTCCGATAAAAAAATAAAAAAAAAAAAAAAAAAAAAAATGAAAAAAGAAAAAGAAAAAGAAAAGACCGGCAAAAGAAATTTATGGCGGCAAAATTATCTATCTTGCTTTCTCTTCATTTTTACTTTTTAAAAAATTTTGCACTTTTACTTTTCTTTTTGTAATCATTTTACTTTGTTTTCTTTTACTTTATTTCAAAACCAGACAGGACACTATTCACCTGTCATATCTTATCTTATTCACTTTTACTGTTCACATGTGAAGGAGACAAGAATCACTGTTCACACGTGAAGACATCAAGTGGCAGACACTGTTCAAACTTTCCAAAATTACAAAAATGCCCCTGGACCCTTCTATTTAAGGAGGCATTCATCCAAGGCAAAACAAGGAGCTTTCTTTGGAACTTCAGAGCTTTTACAAAGGAGCCAAAGCCTCTCCAAGCTTCTCCATCCCCAAGCTTCTCAAGTCCTAGAAGGTTTCTCGCCGAGGTTCAGAAGGAGCAAGAAGGTCGATTCACTTCCCATCTAGCCCTACCTCTACCTCACCTACAAACTTACAAACCCTTGTATTTCCTTGTAGTAGATCTTAGGAAGCTCATGTGCTGAGCAACCTTTGTAAGTCCTACCCGGAATTACATCTCCAAACCTTTGTACAAATCTTACAAAAATTTATAAGATTTTGAAGTAAGTTTTCTTCAATTTCTTTTACAAAGTTTCAAATTTATTACTTTAGCATGCATATGGTTGGTTTAACCGCCTGATCTGCATAAATATACGTATATATGTTCATAACGGATGCTTTCACGCCTATTGAATATATACATGTATATTCATATTTAAATTTACAAATTTAATTTTCTTTTTGTTAAGTATATATATTCTTAACGGACTGGCTCTGCCGCCTATAGGATATATATATTTAATCTTTAATTTACAAGTTTAATTTTCATTTCTGAAGATTTCCTTTCTTGTGCATTTTGTTTATTTCTTTAATTGTTTATATATTGTTCAAGATCTAGATTATTGCTTCTTCCCTGTTAGCTCATCCCCCTTTCGATCTTTGGGTCTCCACAGTCTGGAGTAGGGTTTTTGGTTCCTATTTCAAATTGTTTGCAGAAAGATCCTAACTCTTGACGAGTTTTTCTCATTTCCCATTTCAAATGTTTTTGTAATTTCAAATCCTGACAGATTTTTAAACCTTCTTTTTGAGTGAGACTGACTAGTTCACCATAGGTTAATTTATCATACGGGATTTGATTTCCAAAGGCTTCCTTAATTTTATTCCTAACCTTTTCTCCTAAAAGGATCGGAAGTCCAGCAAGGAATTTTTCTTTCCAAAAGGGCTGACTAGAATCTTCTCTAAGCATTACCCTAGTAAGGAAAGTGGTTTTGTAATACTGAAAGTCACTCAGTTTTTTGCATCTAAGGTTTGAAAGGAGTTCGGCATTTTTATCCTTAAGATGAGATGGGTCACCTACGAAGTGTAAGGAGATTGTCACTATCAAGGTGGCTACTGCATCTGGGATTGGTTGTCCTAACTCATCAAGAATTGGGACACCATCTTCTTGGGTTTGTATGGATTCTAGAATCTCAGATTTTTGTAGGTTCGTGAGATGATAATCCCACCATCCTTTGAGTATCCGAGAATCTCGCAATGAGGAGTTCAAGAATAGCTCTGTCTGGGGTTCCAGTTTGGGTTTTGTAAGCATTTGTTGCCATGGTCATTTCTTTGGAGCAAATTCAAGATGTTGTATTCAGACATACCATCTATGTTCCATTCATAGATGAGAGGCATTGAATTTAGATCGGTTAGGATTTGAGATCTATTTTCTATGCCTAAGTCCGAGTCATTATTGGAAGGGGTGTTGTTACCCGCCAATAAAGTCTATTGATTTGTAAGGGTTTTGAAGACGAATTTCTTCGATTTGGATGGGTTGGTTTTCTGGCTTTGGATATCTGAATCTGAATCTTCCTCAATTATATTGACACTCCTTTGGGAAGTTTGAGGTGTTTCAGGTGCTACTGGAGTAGAAGTCGAAGCTTCTAGCCTAGTTTTCATATCTCTCAAAGCCTGAATGAACTCAGAATTGTTGTTGTTTTGTAAATCTTTTTGACTATTTTTGGAAACTTGGAATGGTTTGAAAATTGGGTTTTTCAATTTTGTATCTGGCTTAGTTTCAACTTGGGAAACTGTAGCCTGTTGGTTTTGTTCCATTTTTTGTAATTGCTTACCAATGGTATGCAAATGGGCATTTGTAAAGTTATTCTGTAAAACAATGTTTTTTATGTTCACAGAATCACTTTCATTTGGAATTTTGTAAGGGGCTGCTTCTACTGTTTGTTCCAAGTGGGGAATTTTAACTATCCTAAGAGGAGGATGTTCAGACTGTATTTTTCTACCATCTGAAATTTCCCATTCAGGAACTTTGTTTCTAATAGAATGTGATTAATGCATGCTTTCTTCTCGCTTGCTTAGCAGACAATTTTTCTTCTGCTTGTTTAGCAGATATTTTTTCTTCTGCTTTCTTTAGAAGATCTTTCAGAGCTGCAATGAACTCTGATCGATTATCTTCTGGCTCCTGTTGTTTAGGTTTTGTAATTTGAGAAGGTTTTGTAATTGGAACTGGTTTTTTGAAAGTTTTTGGAGTTTTTGAATACGGATATGAAATGTTATGCTCTTTAGCATACATCTCAAACCAATCAAAGAAAAGAATATGAACTCTGTGTTGGTGTACAAAGTTATAATATTTCTTTTGGATTTCTTCCCTTCGACCAGTGAAATTTTTGAAAAACCATATTTGCTTTTTATGATTTTTAGGAGAATAAAAATCATCATGCAAATATTGTCTGTCTACTTCAAATTCTTTTTCAAGCACATTAAGTTCATGGTTTACATTTTCTGTAATGGCTGAAAAGGTAGGAGAAGTAGGTTCTGACTCTGTTTGGGTTTCATCCTGAACAGACTCAAAGAACAGCTGGATGTTTTCCAAAAAAGTCTCAACTTTACAAAAAGCAATCAGCAAGGTCAAAATGGATGGTCATGGGAATGGGAGTACTACTCAAAACCCCGTTTTCATTGCACTCAGGAACGTCACAACCTACGACCTCTGTGCTATCCAAATTGTGAACACAGCTTAGATTTCAGCATTCCCCGCTTCAAAACCACTCAGATGTCTGGTACCCGGTATCTAGACGCCCGAGAACTATTCAAATGGGGTATGTTAGCTGGAGTTCGAGTTACAAAATTTGATTGTGAAATGATAAGGTTTTTGGGAAATAGAGTCCTTCAAGAAGTCAGAAGACTATTATTACTCCAGAAACCTGTCAACTTACAAATAATTTCAACACCTCCAGAAGTATTAGCAAATGGAGAGCTCCAACAAGCAATCCATTACTTCTACCTGGATACAAAACTTCCTCCTCTCTATCATCTTCCAGATTGGCCATGCAATCATGAAGATTATTTCGTCCAACTCAACAAATGGCGAGCAAAGACAGTCGTTGACAATCAAGTAAAATATAGATATCCAGAGTATATACTAGTCCATACAGGTACATATTCTCGAATATTCGTTCATTACGAACATTTGCCGAATCCAAAACCCTTTCACATTGAAACCCAGTATGAAAATTACATGGTTCAATATGAAAGCTACTACGACCTATCTTCTGTCTCGTCCGATGACGAAACAAGTGATGATGAGGAAACATGGCACAACCTACAAAACATGTTGGAAGGCTAACACGAGTGGTCCAAGCTCCACTCCATAAAAAAAAAAAAAAAAAAAAAAAAAAAAAAGAAAAGAAAAGAAAAGAAAAAGAAAAGAAAAATTTAAGACCGGCAAAAGAAATTTATGGCGACAAAATTATCTATCTTACTTTCTCTTCATTTTTACTTTTTAAAGTTTTGCACTTTTACTTTTCTTTTGTAATCATTTTACTTTGTTTTCTTTTACTTTATTTCAAAACCAGATAGGACACTGTTCACCTGTCATATTTTGTACTGTTCACTTTTTACTGTTCGCATGTGAAGGAGACAAGAATCACTGTTCACACGTGAAGGCATCAAGTGGCAGACACTGTTCAAACTTTCCAAAATTACAAAGCTGCCCCTGGACCCTTCTATTTAAGGAGGCATTCGTCCAAGGCAAAAAGAAGGAGCTTTCTTTGGAACTTCAGAGCTTTTACAAAGGAGCCAAAGCCTCTCCAAGCTTCTCCATCCCCAAGCTTCTCAAGTCCTAGAAGGTTTCTCGCCGAGGTTCAGAAGGAGCAAGAAGGTCGATTCACTTCCCATCTAGCCCTACCTCTACCTCACCTACAAACTTACAAACCCTTGTATTTCCTTGTAGTAGATCTTAGGAAGCTCATGTGCTGAGCAACCTTTGTAAGTCCTACCCGGAATTACATCTCCAAACCTTTGTACAAATCTTACAAAAATTTATAAGATTTTGAAGTAAGTTTTCTTCAATTTCTTTTACAAAGTTTCAAATTTATTGCTTTAGCATGCATATGGTCGGTTCAACCGCCTGATCTGCATAAATATACGTATATATATTCATAACGGACTGGCTCTGCCGCCTATTGAGTATATACATGTATATTCATATTTAAATTACAAATTTAATTTTTATCTTTGTTAAGTATATATATTCTTAACGGACTGGCTCTGCCGCCTATAGAATATATATATATATTTAATCTTTAATTTTCATTTCTGAAGATTTCCTTTCTTTGTGCATTTTGTTTATTTCTTTAGTTATTTATATATTATTCAAGATCTAGATTGTTACTTCTTCCCTGTTAGCTCATCCCCCTTTCGATCTTTGGGTCTCCTTGGTATCAGCTTCTCCATCCCCAAGCTTCTCAAGTCCTAGAAAGTTCTCACCGAGGTTCAGAAGGAGCAAGAAGGTCGATTCACTTCCCATCTAGCCCTACCTTTACCTCACCTACAAACTTACAAACCCTTGTACTTCCTTGTAGTAGATCTTAGGAAGCTCATGTGCTGAGCAACCTTTGTAAGTCCTACCCGGAATTACATCTCCAAACCTTTGTACAAATCTTACAAAAATTTATAAGATTTTGAAGTAAGTTTTCTTCAATTTCTTTTACAAAGTTTCAAATTTATTGCTTTAGCATGCATATGGTCGGTTCAACCGCCTGATCTGCATAAATATACGTATATATATTCATAACGGACTGGCTCTGCCGCCTATTGAGTATATACATGTATATTCATATTTAAATTACAAATTTAATTTTTATCTTTGTTAAGTATATATATTCTTAACGGACTGGCTCTGCCGCCTATAGAATATATATATATATTTAATCTTTAATTTACAAGTTTAATTTTCATTTCTGAAGATTTCCTTTCTTGTGCATTTTGTTTATTTCTTTAATTGTTTATATATTGTTCAAGATCTAGATTATTGCTTCTTCCCTGTTAGCTCATCCCCCTTTCGATCCTTGGGTCTCCTTGGTATCAGAGCCTGGGGGGGAAAAGGTTCTATTTAAGGTTCGGATTCACATTTAAACATTTTGAGAGGTTGGTAAGATGATCTTAAGGTGATAAGACAGCTTCTTTAGAGGTGTAAATAGGCCTGGGTTGTAAGTCCCGTCTTTGTAGCCGAGATGGCGTGTTTAGGGCAGTGATTCCTGGTGCGGTTACCTCACTTAACTCAAAAGATCAACCTGGTAAAATTCTTTAAGTATGAATCCAATTTTCTGTAGGACAGTTTCTTCTTCAAACTCTTCTACCTCGTCCTCCGAGTCGAGAAAGATAGTTAATAGTGAAGAAATAGTAATCGAAAATTTTGAAAAATGTATAGATAATTGGGAAATTCCAAAAGTACAAAAGGATCAAATCTATCAGACTACAAAACTCAATTTTTTCAAAACTGATTTCACAATCAAAACTGAAGAGAGAGATCTTCAGATTACAAAACCCTTTGAGACGATTTCTCTTCTGTCTCAAAAATCCTTACAAAAACACCGTGAAAAACAATACAAATACATCCATATAGGTTTAGTCCAAGTTGGAATTAAACCACTTACAAAAGAAGGGTTGAACACCTCAATCCTAGCAGTCCTTAGAGATACTAGGTTCATAAACTTCCAGGACTCCTTGCTTAGTTCAGTCGAGTCTAGCCTGTGCAATGGACCAATATCTTTTGATTGCTATCCAAATTTTACTGTTTCGTTAAGCAGCGGTAACATTACAAAATCCCTTGTTTTACAAATCAAAACTCACAATTACAAAATGCTTGAAGGATCTATTCCTCTTGCACTGATTTACAAAATTCATTACAAAGCTATGATTTCTGCTTTTGCAACAAAACATAAGTTTCAAAGCAAAAGAGGAGCTTTCTTTGGAACTTCAGAGCTTTTACAAAGGAGCCAAAGCCTCTCCAAGCTTCTCCATCCCCAAGCTTCTCAAGTCCTAGAAGGTTTCTCGCCGAGGTTCAGAAGGAGCAAGAAGGTCGATTCACTTCCCATCTAGCCCTACCTCTACCTCACCTACAAACTTACAAACCCTTGTACTTCCTTGTAGTAGATCTTAGGAAGCTCATGTGCTGAGCAACCTTTGTAAGTCCTACCCGGAATTACATCTCCAAACCTTTGTACAAATCTTACAAAAATTTATAAGATTTTGAAGTAAGTTTTCTTCAATTTCTTTTACAAAGTTTCAAATTTATTACTTTAGCATGCATATGGTCGGTTTAACCGCCTGATCTGCATAAATATACGTATATATGTTCATAACGGACTGGCTCTGCCGCCTATTGAATATATACATGTATATTCATATTTAAATTTACAAATTTAATTTTCTTTTTGTTAAGTATATATATTCTTAACGGACTGGCTCTGCCGCCTATAGGATATATATATTTAATCTTTAATTTACAAGTTTAATTTTCATTTCTGAAGATTTCCTTTCTTGTGCATTTTGTTTATTTCTTTAATTGTTTATATATTGTTCAAGATCTAGATTATTGCTTCTTCCCTGTTAGCTCATCCCCCTTTCGATCTTTGGGTTCAAATGGTATCAGAGCCATGATAAGCTACCCCAGGTCCCGAGTTCGAATCTTAGAGGGGTTAGTAATATCCAACTCAAGAGACCTTGGTGGTGTATAATGCTCCCCGGATGGGGCCCATGTGGGCCCCTACCCGGGGCCTCTCAACTCACACGGTGGGAGAGGGGTTGGAGAGTGGATGCCTGGGATGCCCAACGTGGTCCGAAAGGATAATAATAATTCTGGGCCTTGACTGGACAAGCTAGCTTTTCTGGTTCAAATGATACCAAGGAGACCCAAAGATCGAAAGGGGGATGAGCTAACAGGGAAGAAGTAACAATCTAGATCTTGAACAATATATAAATAACTAAAGAAATAAACAAAATGCACAAAGAAAGGAAATCTTCAGAAATGAAAATTAAAGATTAAATATATATATATATTCTATAGGCGGCAGAGCCAGTCCGTTAAGAATATATATACTTAACAAAGATAAAAATTAAATTTGTAATTTAAATATGAATATACATGTATATACTCAATAGGCAGAGTGATCGTTATGAATATATATACGTATATTTATGCAGTCGGCATTGAACAGACCATATTCATGCTAACGCTATAAATTTTAAACTTTGTAAAAGAATTTTAAGAAAACTTACTTCTAAATCTTATATATTTTTGTAAGATTTGTACAAAGGTTTGAGATGTAATTCGTAGGACTTACAAAGGTTGCTCAAAGACATGAGCTTCCTAAGATCTACTACAAGGAAATACAAGGGTTTGTAAGTTTGTAGGTGAGGTAGAGGTAGGGCTAGATGGGAAGTGAATCGACCTTCTGCTCCTTCAACCTCATGAGAAACCTTCTAGGACTTGAGAAGCTTGGGGATGGAGAAGCTTGGAGAGGCTTTGGCTCCTTTGTAAAAGCTCTGAAGTTCCAAAGAAAGCTCCTTCTTTTGCCTTGGATGAATGCCTCCTTAAATAGAAGGGTCCAGGGGCATTTTTGTAATTTTGGAAAGTTTGAACAGTGTCTGCCACTTGATGTCTTCACGTGTGAACAGTGATTCTTGTCTCCTTCACATGTGAACAGTAAAAAGTGAACAGTACAAGATATGACAGGTGAATAGTGTCCTGTCTGGTTTTGAAATAAAGTAAAAGAAAACAAAGTAAAATGATTACAAAAAGAAAAGTAAAAGTGCAAAATTTTTAAAAAGTAAAAATGAAGAGAAAGCAAGATAGATAATTTTGCCGCCATAAATTTCTTTTGCCGGTCTTTTCTTTTTCTTTTTTTTTTTTTTTTTTTTTTTTTTTTTTAATCGGAGTGGAGCTTGGACCACTCGTGTTAGCCTTCCAACATGTTTTGTAGGTTGTGCCATGTTTCCTCATCATCACTTGTTTCGTCATCGGACGAGACAGAAGATAGGTCGTAGTAGCTTTCATATTGAACCATGTAATTTTCATACTGGGTTTCAATGTGAAAGGGTTTTGGATTCGGCAAATGTTCGTAATGAACGAATATCCGAGAATATGTACCTGTATGGACTAGTATATACTCTGGATATCTATATTTTCGCCAGTTGTCAACGACTGTCTTTGCTCGCCATTTGTTGAGTTGGACGAAATAATCTTCATGATTGCATGGCCAATCTGGAAGATGATAGAGAGGAGGAAGTTTTGTATCCAGGTAGAAGTAATGGATTGCTTGTTGGAGCTCTCCATTTGCTAATACTTCTGGAGGTGTTGAAATTATTTGTAAGTTGACTGGTTTCTGGAGTAATAATAGTCTTCTGACTTCTTGAAGGACTCTATTCCCCAAAAACCTTATCATTTCACAATCAGATTTTGTAACTCGAACTCCAGCTAACATACCCCATTTGAATAGTTCTCGGGCGTCTAGATACCGGGTACCAGACATCTGAGTGGTTTTGAAGCGGGGAATGCTGAAATCTTAGTGTGTTCACAATTTGGATAACACAGAGGTCGCAGTTGTGACGGTCTGAGTGCGATGAAACGGGGTTTTGAGTAGTACTCCCATTCCCATGACCATCCATTTTGACCTTCTTGATTGCTTTTTGTAAAGTTGAGACCTTTTGGAAAACATCCATTTGTTCTTTGATTCTTTGGATGATATTTTGTAGGATCTGCTCGTGGATCTCTTGAGGAAGACCATTGAGAACTTGTTGCCTGAATTTCTTCGAAAGACAACGGGTTTGGAAATGTGCTAAGGACCTATTGGCACCAAGTGAAGCAAAAAGGACTTCACTGTGGTGATAATTTTTCACATTGACCAGTGGGGCCAATGGTAATTTTACACTAGAATCCGATGGGGATCCTAGGCCTTGATCCTTCGCCTTTGAATTTTTACACTAGAATCCAGTGGGGATCCTAGGCCTTCAAATTCCTGTTTTTGTAATTCAAGGTGATGATTTTGGTTAGAAGTGGATGGATCTGATGGACTAATTCTGGATGTAATGGATTTGTATAAAATTTGGTTTTGTAAAAACTCAATGAATGATTGAGCTACTATAATATGATCCTCATGATATTTAATTCTGCTAAGGAGGTCAGCCACATAATTATTAGCTTCTTCAAACTCAATACAAAGTGCATTGAGAGCTGAAACTCCCAATCGTTTGTTTTGTATTAGAGTCCAAAGATTATCTAATAAACATTGGTGCCTCTCTGAGGGAACATATGCAGTTCTGGCTACATTAATTCTGAATTTCTGAGCAGGAGTTTTGGAGAGGATTATTGGTCCAAAGTGGACTAAATCTCCATTGTTGGGTGATTCTGTCATCTGCAAAAACTCATGAGGGTTAGTTTGTAATAAGCAGTAATCAAATTGATTTTTGAAAACAAGCTTGTTTAAAAAGAATCGTGTCTTTTGTAAATGCGGTCTTGTTTCCTGTTCCAAAACATTTATTTGATTATCAAAAATGGAATAAGCCTTTATGATATTCAAATTTTCTGTTTTGGGTTTTTCAACAAAAGGGAAAACAAGATTTTGATTTTTTGTTTTAAAAGAAATACTATCATAGTTGACTTTGTAGGGAGTAATCAAATTAATGAAAGGAGTCCCTAGAATGACACTATGACTGATATCTTTTATTAAAACAAATGAAGTTTGTAAAAGAAGATTTGAACTGGCTATTGAAGCCTCTGTTTTGTAATTAATTTTGATTTTGGAATTGTTTGCAGCTGAAAGATTTTCAGTAGTTTTTTCTTGGAATTTTTCTGGAACAATGCCATCTTTAATACAATTTATATACCGCACTTTGTATCAAATAAGGCAATTGTATCGATCCTGAAATCTTTTGAAAAAACTATCGAAATTCTAATCAAATATTTTCTGAAAGAAATCTCATTAAGAATGAAGAGAAAATCCTTTGTAGGTTTTTCAAGACTTTGAATTTCTAAAGTATTTTCTTCATCTTCTTTTTCGACTTCTTCATTGATTTGTTTTGAAAGTAATATTTGAAGTGTTTCTGAGTCCTGTGCCTGTTTTTCCTTAAGCTCGTTAAGTTCAATCTTAACCAAGTTATTTCTTCTGGAGGCTTTGGGTAAAACAGCTTGGTTGTTTTGATGTATTCTTTCTACCCAATATGGCCGTAAGGTCATTTGTGTTTTTTGAAACAGAAGGCAGAATAGAAGGTTTTTGTATTGGTTGTTCTTCAAAGGTTTTTAAAAGTTTTCCTAAAAATTCCTGTTGTAGTTGAGAATCTTCAACCTGTGTAAGGATTTCTAAGAGTAACTTCTGGTCTTTTGAAAGAACATTGATTTTCAATTTTGGTTTTGTAAACAGTTCATTTTCAGAATCTGAACTGGATGATGAACTTGTGATTAATTCATCAATTTGTAATCCTTCTTCTGTGGGTTCAGAATTACTGGACTCACCTTCAGTTTCAATCAAAAGAGCAGTTATCTTATTAATAACTTCTTCTTCTAATTGCAACTCATGAAGTTTTTTGTTTAATTTGCAAAAATTTGCAGTGTGGCCTTTGTTACCACATTTGTAACAAGTCCAATTTTTGAACTTTGTTTTGGATTGAGGACTAGGTTTGCTAGTCTTTTTTGAAGATTTTTTGTAATAGGAATCTTTTTCTGGTTTTGAAGAGGTTTTGTATTTTTGGGATGATTTTTTGTAAGGTTTTCTGCTACAACTTCCTCCTGATGCGGAGTAGGGTTTTTGGTTCCTATTTCAAATTGTTTGCAGAAAGATCCTAACTCTTGACGAGTTTTTCTCATTTCCCATTTCAAATGTTTTTGTAATTTCAAATCCTGACAGATTTTTAAACCTTCTTTTTGAGTGAGACTGACTAGTTCACCATAGGTTAATTTTTCATATGGGATTTGATTTCCAAAGGCTTCCTTAATTTTATTCCTAACTTTTTCTCCTAAAAGGATTGGAAGTCCAGCAAGGAATTTTTCTTTCCAAAAGGTTGACTAGAATCTTCTCTAAGCATTACCCTAGTAAGAAAAGTGGTTTTGTAATACTGAAAATCACTCAGTTTTTTGCATCTAAGGTTTGAAAGGAGTTCGGCATTTTTATCCTTAAGATGAGATGGGTCACCTACGAAGTGTAAGGAGATTGTCACTATCAAGGTGGCTACTGCATCTGGGATTGGTTGGCCTAACTCATCAAGAATTGGCACACCATCTTCTTGAGTTTGTATGGATTCTAGAATCTCAGATTTTTGTAGGTTCGTGAGATGATAATCCCACCATCCTTTGAGCTGCCCTGAGAATCCTGCAATGAGGAGTTCAGCAATAGCTCTGTCTGGGGTTCCAGTTTGGGTTTTGTAAGCATTTGCTGCCATGGTCATTTGCTGGAGCAAATTCAAGATGTTGTATTCAGACATACCATCTATGTTCCATTCATAGACAGTAGAGGCATTGAATTTAGACTGGGTTAGGATTTCAGATCTATTTTCTATGCCTAAGTCTGGAGCTGTTATTGGGAGGGGTGTTGTTACCCGCGGCCAATAAAGTCTATTGATTTGTAAGGGTTTTGAAGACTGAATTTCTTCAGTTTGGATGGGCTGGTTTTCCTGGCTTTGGATATCTGAATCTGAATCTTCCTCAATTATATTGACACTCCTTTGGGAAGTTTGAGGTGTTTGGTGCTCTTTGGAGTAGAAGTCGAAGCTTCTAGTCTAGTTTTCATATCTCTCAAAGCCTGAATGAACTCAGAATTGTTGTTGTTTTGTAAATCTTTTTGACTATTTTTGGAAACTTGGAATGGTTTGAAAATTGGGTTTTTCAATTTTGTATCTGGCTTAGTTTCAACTTGGGAAACTGTAGCCTGTTGGTTTTGTTCCATTTTTTGTAATTGCTTACCAATGGTATGCAAATGGGCATTTGTAAAGTTATTCTGTAAAACAATGTTTTTTATGTTCACAGAATCACTTTCATTTGGAATTTTGTAAGAAATTTGCTTCTCTTGTTCTAAATGGGGAATTTTACTATCCTAAGAGGAGGATGTTGGTGTATTTTCTACCATCTGAAATTTCCCATTCAGGAACTTTGTTTCTAACAGTAACAGGATTAACAGACAGTTTTCTTTCTGTTTGCTTAGCAGACAATTTTTCTTCTGCTTGTTTAGCAGATATTTTTTCTTCTGCTTTCTTTAGAAGATCTTTTAGAGCTGCAATGAACTCTGATCGATTATCTTCTGGCTCCTGTTGTTTTGGTTTTGTAATTGGAACTGGTTTTTTGAAAGTTTTTGGAGTTTTTGAAAACGGATATGAAATGTTATGCTCTTTAGCATACATCTCAAACCAATCAAAGAAAAGAATATGAACCTTGTGTTGGTATACAAAGTCATAATATTTCTTTTGAATTTCTTCCTTCGACCAAAGTGAAATTTTTGAAAAACCATATTTGCTTTTTATGATTTTTAGGAGAATAAAAATCATCATGCAAATATTGTCTGCTACTTCAAATTCTTTTCAAGCACATTAAGTTCATGGTTTACATTTTCTCAGAATGGGTAAAAGGTAGGAGAAGTAGGTTCGACTGCTTGGGTTTCATCCTCGAATGCACTCGTTTTGTAAATTTGTATAAACCGGATGTGGAACATTTGTAGAGTAATTTACGTTTTGTAAAGTGGATCTAGGTATTTCAAGTAGAAAACCTAGAAGAGCTAGGTAAATCGAGGTAGAATACCTAGGCTGAATATTTTGTATTTCAATTGGTTTTGTAATAGGCAAACTAATGATGTAAGGTATACGAGACACTCTTCCTATGTCAATAAGATCGGATGTTGAGGAATCATCCAAAACCTAAGGCTTCTGTTAAAGCTAAGGCTGACTCTTCCATCGTCATACTGGGTTACTTGCCTAAGTTGAACGTTTGGCTCAACTATTTTTGAAGATTCCGGTTCTACTGCACCTTCTAAAATCCATTCTTCTGGTAGGGTTATGTCCTTCCATTGGATAGATCTAGGGATTACTGATTGGATTTTGTAAGATCGGTTTGTAAAAGCAAAGTTTCTCCTCTTTGCTTTGAAACTTATGTTTTGTTGCAAAAGCAGAAATCATAGCTTGGTAATGAATTTTGTAAATCAGTGCAAGAGGAATAGATCCTTCAAGCATTTTGTAATTGTGAGTTTTGATTTGTAAAACAAGGGATTTTGTAATGTTACTGTCACTTAAGGAAACAGTAAAATTTGGATAGCAATCAAAAGATATTGGTCCATTGCACTGTGCTAGACTCGATGAACTAAGCAAGGAGTCCCGGAAGTTTATGAACCTAGTATCTCTAAGGATGCTAGGATTGAGGTGTTCAACCCTTCTTTTTGTAAGCGGTTTAATTCCAACTTGGACTAAACCTATGTGGATGTATTTGTATTGTTTTTCACTTGTTTTTGTAAGGATTTTGAGACGTAAGAGAAATTGTCTCAAAAGGTTTTGTAATCAAGATCTCTCTCTTGATTTTGATTGTGAAATCAGTTTTGAAAAAATTGAGTTTTGTAGTCCGATAGATTTGATCTTTTTGTACTTTTGGAATTTCCCAATTATCTATACATTTTTCAAAATTTTCGATTACTATTTCTTCACTATTAACTATCTTTCTCGACTCGGAGGACGAGGTAGAAGAGTTTGAAGAAGAAACTGTCCTACAGAAAATTGGATTCATACTTAAAGAATTTTACCAGGTTGATCTTTTGAGTTAAGTGAGGTAACCGCACCAGGAATCACTGCCCTAAACACGCCATCTCGGCTACAAAGACGGGACTTACAACCCAGGCCTATTTACACCTCTAAAGAAGCTGTCTTATCACCTTAAGATCATCTTACCAACCTCTCAAAATGTTTAAATGTGAATCCGAACCTTAAATAGAACCTTTTCCCCCCCAGGCTCCGAACCTTAAATAGAACATTTTCAGAATCTGAACTGGATGATGAACTTGTAATTAATTCATCAATTTGTAATCCTTCTTCTGTGGGTTCAGAATTACTGGACTCACCTTCAGTTTCAATCAAAAGAGCAGTTATTTTATTAATAACTTCTTCTTCTAATTGCAACTCATGAAGCTTTTTGTTTAATTTGTTGTATACGAGACACTCTTCCTATGTCAACAGTACTGGATGTTGAGGAATCATCTGAAAACCTAAGGCTTCTGTTAAAGCTAAGGCTGACTCTTCCATCGTCATACTGGGTTACTTGCCTAAGTTGAACGTTTGGCTCAACTATTTTTGAAGATTCCGGTTCTACTGCACCTTCTAAAATCCATTCTTCTGGTAGGGTTATGTCCTTCCATTGGATAGATCTAGGGATTACAGTATTGGATTTTGTAAGATCAGTTTGTAAAAGCAAAGTTTCTCCTCTTTTGCTTTGAAACTTATGTTTTGTTGCAAAAGCAGAAATCATAGCTTTGTAATGAATTTTGTAAATCAGTGCAAGAGGAATAGATCCTTCAAGCATTTTGTAATTGTGAGTTTTGTGGTAGGGCTAGATGGGAAGTGAATCGACCTTCTTGCTCCTTCTGAACCTCGGTGAGAACTTTCTAGGACTTGAGAAGCTTGGGGATGGAGAAGCTTGGAGAGGCTTTGGCTCCTTTATAAAAGCTCTGAAGTTCCAAAGAAAGCTCTTTTTTGATGGTAGAGTATTTCTTTTGACAATCATTCCAATGTGCAGAATGGAATTGAACTATTTGTTCTTTTCCGTTTTGAACTTGTTTTAAAATTCCACCATAACCTAACTCTGAGGCATCTGTCTCGACTACCTTAGGGGCTAATGGATCTGCCAAATGCAGACAAGGAATGGTTTGGACCTGTTTTTTGATATGACGGATCACTTCATATTGAGTATATATATATATATATATATATATATATATATATATATATATATATATATATATATATATATATATATAATTGAATTAAATCGGGTTAAAAATAGATATATGCAAGTCGCAGACAAATTGGGTAATAGACAATGTCGATAGAGAAGAGACTAATTCTATGGACTCTGGTGCTGTATTGGTCCACTGTTTCTTTCTTTCTAGCATATATATAATTGAATTAAATCGGGTTAAAAATAGATGTATGCAAGTCGCAGACAAATTGGGTAACAGACGATGTTGATAGAGAAGAAACCAATTCTATGGACTCTGGTGCTGTATTGGTCCACTGTTTCTTTCTCTCTAGCATATGGGTTGGGACGTTGGGTTGTGCTTGTGTCATAGGCAATTCTACTTTTGTTTTAGTATATGGTCTGTCATCAGCAAATTCCAAGCTATGTCTACGAGTGCCCACACAAATATATTTTTTAAGCTTCCTAATTTATTTATTTTTGAACCTTTGCAGTGTAAATCCCCAAGTGTCTTTCCACAAATACACCACGTGGTCTCCCTTTGATGTCTGAGGTGGACCTCCATACAATTAAACCCACTATTTCACTCCTCTCCCCAACTCTATTTATACCCCATTTTCTATCCCTTTCTCCCCAAAAACTCTCTTCTCTCCCCCTCAATATCTCTCAAGTTCTCTACCAAAAGCTAGAAGTAACTCTTCTTCCCTTGCTTTCAAGACTGAACAAAACCCCACATAACTTTTCGTCTCTCCATGGCTGCATCTACTAGAGCCTCCAACTCCGGTAATTGGGCTACAACCCAATTCCCTCAACTTCTTTCCTCTTGTTCTCTGCTGGATTTGGGCTCTATTTCCTTTACCAAAAGCAAGCCCAATAGTAAAAGAACCAAAATTCACTGCGCTCTACACTCCTCTGTTCTCCATTTCCCTGAACGGCCCTATCAAGCACCGGTAACTCCCAAAGATGACTCCTTTCTTACTGTAAAACGCAAAACTGCCCACCTTCAACCGCCGCAGTGGAACCTCTTTCAAAGAGCAGCAGCCGTAGCTTTGGACATGGCAGAAGATGCGTTGGTCTCTCACGAGCGCCAACACCAACTGCCCAAAACTGCTGATCCAAGAGTCCAAATCTCCGGAAACTATGCTCCCGTGACTGAACAGCCCGTCCGGCAGAAGCTTCCTATCACCGGAACTATGCCTGAATGCATTAACGGTGTCTATGTGAGAAACGGTGCCAACCCACTTTTTGAGCCGATCGCCGGTCACCATTTATTTGACGGAGACGGCATGGTTCACGCTGTTACCATTGATAAAGGCAATGCAAGTTATGCTTGTCGTTTCACTGAAACAGAAAGGCTGAAACAAGAGAGAGTTTTGGGCAGGCCAGTGTTTCCTAAAGCAATAGGCGAGCTACATGGCCACTCTGGTATAGCAAGATTACTGCTTTTCTATGCCAGAGGATTATGTGGGCTCGTTGATCACACCAAAGGAACTGGAGTGGCCAACGCCGGGCTTGTCTACTTCAATGACAGGCTTCTTGCCATGTCTGAGGACGATGTTCCTTACCAAGTGCGAGTCACTGCCAGTGGCGATCTTGAAACTGTTGGCCGATACAATTTCAATGGCCAACTTAACCACACAATGATTGCCCACCCAAAAATTGATCCAGTTTCGAAGGAGCTATTTGCTCTGAGTTACGACGTCGTCCAAAAGCCGTACCTCAAGTACTTCCGATTCTTCCCCGATGGGACAAAATCACCGGATGTCGATATCCCTCTCCCAGTGCCAACCATGATGCATGATTTCGCTATCACTGAGAATTTCGTGGTGATACCTGACCAACAAGTCGTTTTCAAGCTTCAAGAAATGATAAGAGGTGGCTCTCCGGTTATTTATGACAAGGACAAGAAGTCACGGTTTGGGATTCTTGCAAAGAATGCTGGTGATGCTAAGGATATTATCTGGGTGGAATCACCGGACACTTTCTGCTTCCATTTATGGAATGCATGGGAGGAGCCGGAATCCGATGAAGTAGTGGTAATCGGATCTTGCATGACTCCACCGGACTCCATCTTCAACGAAAGCGACGAGAGTTTAGAGAGCGTATTATCAGAAATCAGGCTCAATTTGAAGACGGGTAAGTCCACGCGCCGCCCCATAATTAAAGAATCAAACCAAGTGAATTTAGAGGCCGGGATGGTGAACAGGAACAGGCTGGGGAGAAAGACTCAGTACGCTTACCTAGCCATTGTTGAGCCCTGGCCTAAGGTGTCTGGTTTCGCCAAGGTGGATCTTTTTACAGGCGAGGTAAAGAAATATATATACGGCGATAAAAAATATGGTGGGGAGCCATTTTTCCTGCCAAGGGACCCTAATAGCGAATCAGACGATGATGGGTACATTCTTGCTTTTGTCCATGACGAGAAGAAGTGGAAATCGGAACTTCAAATTGTGAATGCCATGAATTTACAGTTAGAAGCCACGGTTAAGCTACCTTCCAGGGTTCCCTACGGGTTTCATGGCACATTCATTGACTCAAACGACCTGGTGAATCAAGCATAGCCTTATTTACTACTACCTGCAGCTACAAAGGGTTATGTTTAATACTTCCTTTTTTTCTCGTTCTTTACTTGTTTGTGTGAAAATTACCCAAGAAAGGAGATTATTACCTGAGGGATGGTGGTTTTGTCCCCGGAATCTCCTGGACATTAAAAACCCTAACAACCGTTTTGTTTTTGTTAGGTTTATAGAGTTTTTTTTTTTTTCCTTCTCTTTTTTATTATTATTAAGTTTTAAAGGAACCAGCTTGTAGCTTTGGACTGTAGTACTGTAGTAGAATCGAAGCTCAGCTGGTTTCTGCTTCTCTTCTTTTGTCGGTCTTTGGGTTCTCCGAGAAAGGGAAGGGAAATTGCTTGTTAGCAAGCTAGGATTACTACTACCTCCAATCCTTATACTCCTGCTTGTAGATAATAAATATTTACAGTTTACTCTTTTTTTTTTTTTTTTTTTTTTCCTTTAAATACTTATATATTTATTTTTTTTAATCCAGTACTTATATTTTTGTTGATTATTATTTATTACCTTCAATTCATGCATATGTCTGAAACATTCCATGTGCCTGGAATTAAGTTGAAGGCTATTTGTCACGTTTAGTACAGTTCTTGTTCTGAAGGATATAAGGCTAATAATTTTTGCCAATTTCCATGTTATCACTTTCAGCTTGCCATTTCATTGTCACATAAATGCAAAATTTTGTCTTTTCTCGCTTTCAAATATTTCCCCCCCTTTTTCTTGGCGAATAGTTTTCTTCTTTGTTCACTGCCTACGACAAGTAGTGGAACTTTTACTTAAATGGGTAATTTCGTTTTGCTACTCAAAAACTAACTGCTCCAATGGCTCCTATAACTATTGTTTTTTAAACTTTTTTTCACAAGCTGCTGTTTTAATGCCTCAGCTTTTGCGCATCGAAGCCCCAAGAGCCAAAATGGCTCTAAATTACCCAATTTTTTTTCGTCTGGACTTTGGAGACTGAGTTTAATTGGTTAAGTCGGTCGCCGTGAAACCAGTTAACTAAACGTTGTCAAAGAAGTCAAACTGTTCATTACTTAGGCGAACCAATCGAGAATTTATTACATCACATATTTGTGACCTTGTTACGTCACCCACCGATTGAATTCAATTGGTATTAACTTCTTTAGTGAAAATTTTTTGCCATATTGGATTTACTATTAATTTAAGATATAATATAATTTTAAAATAAATTGAAAAAATCTATAATTTATAAAAAAATTATAGAATGAAAAAAAAAATTAAACTAAATTCTTATAAAATTATATTTTCTAAATATAAGAATAAAAAAATTATTATATAGGAAAAGGAAACTCTAATTAATGAATCATAATATTTATGCCAAGGTTAAAATATATTTTAATATTGGAAAATAGAAAAGAAAAAAAATGGAGGATGAATGGTATGAATACAGTGCATACTGTAATATATTAAAAAAAATTCCGGCAAAGAATGAAAAAGCAAAATAAATAAGACAATCTTTTTGATATATACACGTTTTCTACATCAAGATTTTTGCTGTTGATCTTTATATCCAATTCATGCATTTGTACCAAGAAAAAAATCATGCATCATTATTGAGTTAATGGCAAAGCTCTTGACTTGTCAAAATATCATATTTTCCTTTTCCTGGATGAGATAGTATAATAAACTAAAATGAACATCACTATCTTTATTTAATTTAAGGCAAGGCGATCTAATGATTAAAAATATATCACTCGTATATCTAATAAGTAGACTCAAATTAGAATATTTATTCCTCCAAACTTTTGTTAAAAAAAAAGAAATACAATATTTTTCTCAAAAGGGTGATATGAGAAAGAGGACAATGACAAGGAAACCCTACCAGGCAACAACTCATTTTATTGGTATTCGAATTTGTTAAAAAAAAAAAAAGGAAAATGTGTTTGCCGGAGGATGAATATTGGCCATAACTTTGTAGAAAGGTGTTTTATTGGCAGTGACAGTTACAGCGGACACAGTGCTGCAGACAACGGACACAGTGCTGCAAACAAACGTTCCACTTTGCTTTATCTTAGGTTTGTCCAAAAAGTCTAATCTTCTCTTCACTACTTCACCAAAAAGATCAGTTTACAAATGGACTTGCCAATTGTTTTGCTTCTGCACATTTGCATTTCCACCGACTTTCTCCTCTTTTTCTTTTCCTTTTTTCTACCTTAATTTCGCGCATGGGTAATTTATTTCATCATAAAATAATTGTCCATTTTATTTGGAAATTTATCCTTGAATTGATTTCTTTTTTTTTTTTTTCCAATAAAGCAATGATGGTTTTTCACCCACTTGCATTTTATTGGAAATTTTTTCCAATTTGTGGTCGGCATATATATATATATATATATAGATATTGTCACATTGAATTAATGCGAATGGCCCATATGTTCATGTTAGATCTTGTTGCTTTATGCAGGACGTCCACCGACTGTAGTCCCTCCCTGTCTAAAAACACGAAAGTGGTTGGACATCGACAAGGTATTATAGCACCCTACTCTATTAATTAGAGCTTTTTGTTCTGTTTTGTATTAATTTCCATGCATATGGACTATCTCTTTGGAATTTTTTTTTTCCCGAATTGCAGAATGAGAAGGAGAAAAAAAAAGGTAATTTTATTACTGTCATTAGACTAGTAACTATTGGATGTTAAAGATAAATTCTTCGTTGGTGTCTCCATCCCATATAAATTTTCAAAATATTAAAAAAAATGATAAATAATTAGTTTCTCATTGGTGCTAATCAGTAATCACAATCACATATTTCTTAGTAATTATTTGTTAATGAGCCTTTTGGCAGTGGGTAGTTATGTGCATTGAATGATGAGGAGCCTGCAGCTGCTAGGAAATTTCTGATGTTGATTTCTTTGTTCGAAAGGGCAACGTGGTAGCTTAGAAATTAGTGGTGGTGGTGGTGGTTTTTTCCTTGAGATTGGTTCGTATAATGCACGTTTTTACCAGAAGTAGCGTGCTTTATCTTTTTTTTTTTGGTTAGCGTGCTTAATTATAACACGAAGCTGGAGAATTCAAAGAGGATTCTTTTGCAACGTAAGGTTATATATATATATATATATATATATATATATATATATATATATATATATATTGATAGGAGATGTATCTCTATTTCGAGCCAGGGAAACTTACAGATAACTGAAAAGATTTACAATAGGATTTACATATTGCTCACTTATAAAAAATTCTAATAGCAACGAATAAATTCAAACTCAAAATAGGGTGCATTAAGAGTTTAAAACTTAATCCCTAAACCCATCATTTATGGACAAATTTTTATTATCTTTTATCTCATCTGGAGATCCTCCTACCATCCAAAACCAAAAGATTTTCAAAATAAATGGCTACATATATTTAATTTATCCTATTTAATATATTTTCTTTTAATTTAGCTTCACATTAATAATGAACAATTAAATACATTTTCAATTTATTCTCAAGCAACCTATTAATATAGCTTAAGTCTTAATTAATAAGTTATAATTTAATAATATTAAAATTTTCCAACTCAAGTAACAGTTAGAGTCTACTTAAAGAAAATATTGATTGGGTCTTTACAGCAGTAAACGTTTATGCTGATAAATCAAATAAGAAACTAGGTCAACCAGTCTAGCTAGTTGGCTACTTCTCCACGCCATACAAGAAGTTCGGGTGAAACCCACATGATAACCTAACTAAAATCCAAGACCAGTAAGCTAAAGTTCAAGAAAGATATTCACTGTGGAAGTGGAACAGCAGTCAATCTATCCTACCTCGCACTGTCAAACCAAAACATCCAAAAACCAAAAAATTTAAACCCTGTAATTTGTCGTGTCTGAGACCGACATCAGCCGCCATTACTTATTCAGTGCCCTCGCGATGGGCCCAAATCAAAAGTAATTTCCAACCTTTAATTTCTTTTATGTATATACAATTCTTTATAAATCTTGGCTAAATTACTACAAGTTAGTATATTTAGTTAAAATTAATTATTTAATTTTTATTGTTTTAAAATATAATTAAAATGAAATGTTTATATGTTTTATAAAATTAAACTCTTTAACCCTTATAAAAGTTAATCAATTCATTTTTGTTTTGCATCAAAGTATTTTTTTTATCTGATTTATGGTTTGCAGAAAATTAAAAACTAATTCCTTTTAGTTCGTAACTGCCCCTCCCAATAATGTATTCTCTAAATATCGGATATGAATTTCTCTTGCAAGCAGTCGTACCACTACAACTAACACTTGTTGATAGTTAATCAATATATTTTAATTTTGAATATTTATATTGTTTAATCTCTGTATTTTTAAATATTCATACTATTTAGTCTCTCTGACAAAGATTAAAATAAATTCACTAATGTTATATATTATCATAATATTAGATATCTATATTAATATTCATATTTATATTACATTCATCTTGTGAGTATGTTATATCTTAAATGTATAATATTTACTCTCATACAATATAATTAGCTTGATTATAATTTTATAAAACTTATTTTTTACTTTGATAGAAATCATATGATCATAAAACATATTCATCACATTTTTCTATTTCATTCATTCTATTTTGATTTTATCAATTACATTATCATTTATTATTATTATTTTTAAATAATAAAAATCTAAACACTCGAATTAATTGGATTTCTGCATCAAAACTCCATCTTACGAGAGCTGCAGATCTCCATCTCCACTTCACATGTAATAAAATTTCAAGAAAGTGGCGCTGACACGCTTGGCTTCCAAACTTTTTGAACTCAAGAATAAGATAATTAACGTGTAGAGAGAAAAGAGAAATGCAATAGCTCCTCACCATTTGTCTCCTGAATTTTATGGAGGATGACGAACTCAATGATGCCAGCATCTATTATTTCTGTTTAACTTTCTAGGTTTCTTTCTTCATTATTTATATCACACTCCCCCAACTTATAGATTTAATGCTGTATAATTAATCTTCTCGTTCATTTAATTACATAAAACATCATTCAAATACGTAAAATATTATAAGATTATTTCACATTTTCGATAAAAAATTATAATACGTCTTAGAAGATATAAATATTGTTTATAACTAGCTCATAATTATTGGAGCTATACATGTATATATAATAGTGTTAATGCATAAGAAAACATAAACACTAATTTCTCTTTCCCATGTCATGCTAGTAGCAGTCAGTGTCTCCTAATGAAACATCAACTGATTTAATTATATATTTATTAATAATACTTTGGTAATTAATAATAAAAATATGGAGGAGTGCTATTAATTTGATTGGTGAAGGATGAAAGTTATTATAAAGATTTATTGGAGGAAGAGAGGAAGTGGGAATGGCCACTCTTGCTTCCTCCACTACAATTGGATGGATAGATACCACTTTCCCATTCAGTTGTAAGGATAAGAAAAACAATAGTAAAATAAAAATAAAAAAAACCATGAAAGAATTAACACAACAAGCTCTGAACCGCGTATAGAAGCTATATCAGTAATGGGAAAAATGGGCAAAACACTTGGCTAAGTAGCTATATATTAAAATGACCAAAAGTAATAGCAAAGTGTGCCTTGCTTGTAGTCGGTCAAATATATATACATATCAGACTAACAGAAACTGTCACTATGCAATTTTTCCTAATAAAAAATAATCATTATGGATAATAAAATACACTTTATGATTATTATCCTAAAAATTAATTGCTTTAGTTGAGTTTAATTAGTTGGAGTGGCTATCGTAAGATCCCAAGAGTGAAGAGTATATGTGTATGCTTTTTGCAGGGTGATGGTGAAAGATTATTAATTAATTATTATGGATAACAAAGGTTTTTTTTTTTCCCTTTTTTCTCTCTCTTTTGAAGAGAAATATGTTGGAGTGGGGTCTGTTTGACTGGTGGGAATCCTGAAGTAATGCTCCTATTATAGTTATAAGCATTAATTGAAGAATAAAAATATTTGTCTGTGGTAGTTTAATCTTAGGGAGGTGATGGATCAATTAGTAATTGCTTGCCCAGTCAGATGAATTAATAATTTAATCTTTTCACTGCCCACTTCGGCCATCCTAGGACTTTCAATGGGTTGACATTCGTTGTGCTTTTTTATTATCGATTATGTTTCCTCCCTTCTACGATGGATATCATTAGTAGCTCTTATTTAATTTTAGTTGAAAATAATTTAGATTACATTTGTTCTTTCAACTGATCATAGTGCAAACTGCTTAGATTGGCAACCCACTCCACCATGTCCTTAAAATGACAATGAGAAGAAAAAAAGTTTAACAATCGAAAATTTTTTTTTTAATATAAAAAGGTGTATTAAAGATGTAAAAATTTAAATTAAATAAATTAAACTTAAATAATTTGATTCAATAATTTAATTTAAATCGAATAAATTTAGACAGAATCCTTCCTCCGTAATAAAGATGAATGAGAACTCATAATTATTCTAGACCACCTAGGAATTTAAAACTATAATTTATCACCCTATCTCTTGCAGTACCCTCGAAAAGAACCTTAATTTCCTCATCTAAATAAGCTTGGAATCATTAATTTTCTCTATTAAAATGGCCCCTAGGATTTGAAATCCGTTGTCACTGAAATCACATTCACTAGAAAACTATTTAGGGGGTGTTTAGTGTATCTGTTAGATGCAGCTGATAGCTATAAACACTCAAACAGGTAAGCTAGAGTATTTGGTAAACTTAAAAAAGTAAAGCTGATAGTTTATGAGTAACTGATATAATACCTATCAATTGCAATTTGTATCAACTCTATTTTTAGAGTTATTTCTCATTAGCTGATAACTGATTTGATTTTATTTTTTATTTAGATTATATTTTCCTTTTTCATTTAACTAAAAAATTAATATTATTAATATTTTTATCTTTTTCATTTATAATTTTAACATCTTAATTAGATGCATTATAACTTTGTTAAAATATTTTTTTATTAATAACATAAAATATAAAATATTTATTTATTATAAAAAAAATACGTTTTTTATATTTAAGAACTTAAAATTAATTATAGGTTTTTCTTTACCAACAATAATAATTATTTTGTTATTTTATAACTATATTTATAAAGTTATTTAATTATTTTTTATTTTAATAATAAAATAAATGATATAATATACTTATTTTACATATTAACAGTAATAGTTAAATATAGTTTTATCAAACACTTAACATAAATCAATTATCATCAACTATTAACTAATAACTAACCGTAATAGTTATCAGCTAACAGTTTAAACCAAATAGGCATTTAATCAATTTAATACTAACCTGACTTGATTAAAAATATCTGCAAGATCATAAACCCTAAAACGACGCTTCCCTGGTCCTATATGAATGCATTTAATTATATTTTCTTACTTAATGCCTTAATTGTCGTTGAAACCTCACAACAGAAACAATAGTTTTTGCTTTTACTGTAACAACTGTGATGGCTAGCTATCAAAAAAAGCTGCTTTCTAGCTATTTCTATAAAAATGGCCAACGTATAGAATCCATAGAATTTAATGCATTAACCATGCCCCAAGCTTCAAAAGCATAACATGTGTGCATGCAAATATAAATGTAGAATATGTATGTGTCAAGCCAAATAGTGGCCACGACTACGCCTCTCCAATGCACTGAGGCTGAAGGTTTTCCCTTAATTTCGTTGGAAACAAACAGAAATCTTTAATTACTGATGAGGTCAAATACCCAGCTCTAAGCTATATATTCATGTCGCTTGTCCCTTGATCAATACATCACGGTATCCTGGTAAATTTTTCTTCTCCATTTATATGGATACACATTTTTAAAATTTTTGTTAGTCATCAACTAATTACTTACCATATATGAATTCTTCAATATCTAAACGAACATGAGAGGGGCGGTTGAGGATGGCAATGAGATCTTCTGGTCAATGACCCTTCAATATCTAATGGGGCAGGGTCCTAGCTACCTGCGTCAAGATGGAGAAATTTAGGAAGCCATTAAGTTAATCCAACAGAATCGCATTAATTTCTGTTCATAAAAAGAAAAATTTTTTAATATAATAATATTAAAGCTTTCTTAAAGACGGTTCGAATTTTAATTAATGTTAAATTAATTTAAAATAAAATTTTTATCAATAAATTTTTATTTAATAATATTAATTTGAATTGTTTTGAAAATTATAAATTTGTATTTTTAATTAAAATAAAACAAAAACTACTTGGCATTGGTACAATCCTAAATTAAAGTATTAGAGTTCTTGAAATATCTCGTTCTAAAGTACTATAACTAAATTAATTTGATTAAAGTATTGGGATTTCAACATAAATCCTAAATTAAAATTCTTATTCTAGTTAGTGATACTAAAGTCTTTAGAATCGTAAAATTTCAAGTTCAAATTTTAATTTGAATCAATTAAATCGAAGAAGACAGCATCTTTTTTAAATGCATAGCATCCAGGGAAAACATTCATTCTCAGATCATAAATTCGCCATACCTTTCCTTCCTTCGAAGTCATTAAGAATGCATGGTGGGACAGTCATTGCTCAATTCTTCTCCGACACGGATCAAATTTAAAGACCCACAAAGCTGTCACTGCTTCGTGATTTTTAATTGTAAATGTTGGTATTTGTTTTCAATTGCCACGGCTAAATTGATAAGGGTTAGCTGAATTTCACGGTTTAAAAATGATTTCTAAAGTAATATTTATTAGCTAATAATTATATATTTAATGATTTTACAAATCATTTCTTATATCATCCTTTCGTAAATATGGGACACACTTGGACACGTTGATTTAAATGTCAATGTGGAAATATATAGAGATTCATGGTCAATATACGAAAGTACGTGATGCAGTGTTCAAATACAAAGATGAATTTTGATGTCATGGAAGGAATGTCTAGCTAGCAAGAACAAGGAGGAAGAGACACAGATGCTTCCAGCTGCTAAGATGACACAAGTTAAACGCTTTCAAGGTTTCATCACCAAAAAGAACATTTAAATATAAAGGAAATTAATGGAAAAGGCTTAGCTTGGCCTTTGGAGAAACTGTTAGGCTTCTTTGTTGCAATATTTTTTTATCGCCTGTACTGTCCATTGCTGGAAGATGCAGTATTTATTTCCTAGAAAAATTAAATATAAATAAGAAATTACATATAAAACACATTTGGGGCTCGGAAAAACCATCAGACCTCTTCCTTAATTTAAATATTTTAAAAAAATTGTTATATTTTAAAGGAATATAAGTATGCAAAATGTTAATTATTGATAGGCCTTGCTCGATAATATTAGTTATTTTAATAGTCGTTAACTGTTATAATAATTACTAGTTATTTACTAACCGTTAGATATTAAATAAAAATAGCTTTTGAATAAAAATAATGGTATTATTTTGTTAACCTAATCAAAACACTCTCTCAATTTCTAAACATTAGCTATCGAATAGTATAAATAAGAAAAATAATATTTTAATCCTGTATTGCCATAAAAATCATTACCGAATAGGATCATAGTATTTGTATATTCATATTGTTTTAAAATCACACATTATATTTATCATTTAGTAAGATTTTGAAGGAAACCTAAACTAAATTAATCCTTAAATTATATAAGCAAACGAACCTCAAAAATTAATATTTAACATGATTTCAGTGTATCTTGGAAGATTGATGTTCTGATAGTATGAGGTGATGATAAGATTAAATATAACTAATAATGTGAAAAATTTCTAACGTAGTTTGAATCGCAAAATTATGTTCCACTGAAATGTTTGTCCCATTAAGAATTTTCCTTTCTTATTTGATTAATTTTTCAAGAAATAATAAGACAAAATTCTACAACAAAGAATGGAAGAGAAAAAACATGTCTACAAAATGTAACCCTAATTGATGTCAGGAAGTTGGCAAAGGAACATATCAAATCAAAATTAATAAATGCCAACTCACCACATTTCCATTTGCTTGTACATTTCCACGAGTACTCCACATGGGCAGGCTTGAATGCATGTCACCAATCATACTTTGCCATTCTGGATTTAGTGACAAATGAATAATGTCCTTCCCTTGATTTGCTCTGAATTAGGGAAGCAATTAGGCTAACTAAAGGATTAATTTGCTAGCTATTCTTGGCTCTTGTATTTGCAAGAACAGATCATGAACATGGTCACATTCTTTTCTAAATTATCAAATCAAACAAGTGGCATGAGGACATGTTTAAGCATGTTTCCCAATAGCCACCGAGAATCAGAAATTGACATGTCTAATTGTTACATTATTATTGTTATTATTATTTTAAACTTTGACTCATTGGAAATTAATTAAAAAGAGAAAAAATTATCATGATTTAAATCTTTAATTTTTCTAATTATATTATAAAATACACACTTAACTTATATATTACTAATTCTTCAATGACTTGTCATTTTGTGAATTAATTTTATTCCACTTACATTCATTTGCAAAATATTCAAATTAAAAAGATTCTCTATTTTGTTGTACCCCTAAAGAAAAACAAAGAATCGTGACTAATTGATAAAACATAAGACAAAGCTTTTAATTTCAAGATCAAAACGATATCTTTCTTTTCCTGAACATTTTCCAAATGACAGAAACTGCACATTGAGACAAGAAAATGTGAAAAATGATATCTTGGAAAGAATTTTTGTCGTGGAGGAAAGCATATAAGGTTTGGTGCTTGTTCATCCACTTAATTAATTGATTAATTAAACTCGTCTTGATTCCCAAAAATATATATATGTCTGCTTGATGCTTGCAATAGCCATTGGGCAATATTAATAAATACAAACAGCAGCAAAACTAGTTATGTTCTTGCAAGTTGCAAATAATTCACATGGCCATGTTCTTGTATCAAACAGTCACGTATGCAGATAAGTTATTGATTCTGATAGACATGTTTATGCATGTTGGGGGACAAAATAGACATTGAATTCAAGTCTTGATCCGAGCTTTTAATTTGTACTATAGTTACTATTAATATGGGAATAAGAAGAAGACGAAAAAAGGAAACTATTCAATGCACATCACATCAATACATTAATTTTATGAGATTAGGGTTGGTCAATTGTAGTCTAATTAAAATTGAGATTAGAATCGGTCAATGGTTTTACAAACTCGAACCTAGCTGAAATCGGAGAGGGAACAAGTTACAGTTTCTTTATCATAACTTGAATTGAAACTAATGGTTTAATCTACCGATTTAAATTGTAAATTCAAACCATCCTCAAATTTCTTAGAAATCATGAGGAAGTAAGATTACACAATATTTGATTTAAAGAAGAGATGATAATATTTTATGAATTTTAATGCAATAATATTGAAATCTTTTGAAGTCAAATCTCGATTAGTGACAAATGAAAGAGAGAGAAAGAAAAAAAAAATCCGATAAAAGTGCATTGCTTTGCCCTGGAAGTCAGGTGGATATATAGAACCCAACCTGGTGAACATGTCCAAGCCTATTAATATTGGATTTGAGGCCTTGGATCCAATAACTCTTAATCCACAATCCAATTATTGTTTTTGGAAAAAGCTTTTTTTTTTTTATTAATCTTCTTTTTCTCTCTTCTAACAAAGGAAAATGAATCCTTAAAACAATAAAAATAAAAATAAAAATAAAAATAAAAGGAAAATGAAGGCATTTATGGCTTAAGGCATTTTTGGAGTACTTCATCAAAATCACTTGGAAAAAGCCACTCTCTTCAAGTATAAAACAGGGAAAGACAAGGATATAGGGCATCATATATATATATATTCATGTGTGTAAGAACCATGGGTATCATAGAAGTCGATACTTTTTTGTTGTTGCCGCTTGAGTTGAGATGCCTTTGAACACCCGGCTAAGCTATAACCACAGGTTACAACGCCAAGGCCCATCTTCCTGCGGTTTGGTTCAAATTTTTCTTCAAAATTTCGTCACAGATTTCAGACTTCCTTCAACAACAGTAGCGGACCTGTTATGATGCTACGGGCCAGTGGAATGACTCATTACTTCATTCCGTTTTTCTTATGTTTCCATTTTTTTCATTTCAAAGTAGCATTTCCCCTACTCAAAATTAAAATCTTACATAAAACTGCTCAGTTCATTTCCAGAATCCGACGTTCCAAATTCACAATCACGATATTTTCCATTTATCCCTTGAAAATGTTCAATAAACCCCCTGATATTTCTAATTCAATCTCACACAAACATTATCAAGGGACATTTTCCAGGTATTTAACCCAAGGTTACCATACATCGTTTTCGCACGTGAGTTAAGCTTCGAATTGAAACAGAACGAATGGCATAGATGATAATTCCACGCATCTATCTACCCACAAGCCATTGCATAATTGTAACTTGCTCCGAAGAATAAAACAGAAAATGCGTCAACTTGGACAGTTGCAAATTTCAACAAAATAGTAATAATAATGACAGCTTCAGACAGCTGGAAGTGTTAAAGTATAAATGGCTGAAATGCCTTCTCCAGCCATTTAAACACTAGTAACTGAGATCATTTAGCATTTGACATTCTCCAGTACCAGTTTAGGCTAGAATTATACCAAACCTAAAAGTATTGATGAGAATTCCACATATCTACCCACAAATCATTACAACAATATTAGCTCACTGTGAAGAAAAAACAATAATAGAAAAGCCTCCCCTTGATGGACAACTGCAAGTTTCAACAGCACAAAATTGTTAACAAAAAATGAAATTAAATGACGACTTCAAACGAAGCTGAAATGGAAAGTATTAAGTTGAAGGACATGAAAATTCTACCAGTGGTGATGACTATTTATTCTACTCTAACTATTGGCACAGCTGCTCAACCGCTGTCACAATCTGGGCAGGTTGAACCACAGTCCATTCCTCCAATGTCCCAGCATAGGGGGTAGGTACATCCTGTGAAGACAAGCATACAATTGGAGCATCCAAATAGTCATGGAAATTTTCAGTGATAGCTGCAGTCAAGCTAGCACCAATGCCACCAGTCCTCATGCATTCCTCCACAATCAGGACACGATGCGTCTTCTTCACAGAATTCCCAATTGTGTAGAGATCAAATGGTTTTAGTGATCTGATGTCAATCACTTCAGGATCATATCCCTTGTTCACTAAAGTTTTGGCAGCCTGCATCACATGATATCTCATCCGTGAGTAGGTTAAAATAGTCACATGCTCTCCAGGCCTAACCATCTCAGCTTCCTCGAGATTACAAATATATTCTTCATCAGGGATTCTCTCTTTGAGGTTGTAAAGCAAAACATGCTCAAAGAGTATAACTGGATTCTCACTTCGGATTGCAGCTTTCATCAATCCCTTGGCATTATAAGCGGTTGAGCATGCAACCATTTGGATTCCAGGAATTGATTGAAAATATGATTCAAGGCGTTGCGAGTGCTCAGCACCAAGCTGCCGCCCAACTCCACCAGGTCCACGAATAACTATGGGTATTTTAAACTGTCCACCTGAAGTGTAGTGAAGCATGCCACAATTGTTTGAGATCTGGTTGAAAGCTAGAAGGAGAAACCCCATGTTCATACCCTCAACAACTGGCCTCAAGCCAGTCATGGCAGCTCCAATACCCATACCAGTGAAGGAGTTCTCGGCAATAGGGGTGTCAAGAACTCTAAGATCCCCATATTTTGTTGCCAAACCTTTTGTCACCTTGTAAGAACCTCCATAATGACCCACATCTTCACCCATAACACAAACAGTGGGATCTCTGTCCATTTCTTCTTCCAAGCCTTCTCTTAGGGCCTCAAAGAGTAGAAGTTCATGTCTGATCATAAAATGCAGATCTACTTCAGCACTTTATGTGTGGTGCACAAACATAGAAATCATAAAACATAAGGAATAATGTGATAATCCTAAATCTGAAGGCTAAAAAAAATATGACACAGTATATAGCAGTTTATCATTAGGGTCTTGTGTGTATGAGTTGCTCCACCAGGGAAGCCCCAAACCAATCAGAGCTAAGCTGGGATCAAGATAATTGACCCACTGGCTGCTAAATTGCATTGTTCAAGCCCTTTCAAAATTTGGGCTAGGCAAGAATTTGGTACTCTTTAGCCCAGACCAGCTTTGCCCATTGCTATTCCACAATAATTATCAGATTTCATGAAGAAACATTATTAATTCATTGGTTAGAACCCCGTCTCAAGTTTCATTGCTCTAGTCAATGATCAGCTACTTAACAAACATGCATCAAATATACAAGGTAAATTATGAAGATAATAAAATATAGAATAAAATAACCAAGCATATGTGCATACCAGGCCTGGGCCACTTATCTGGTTTAAGTCTGGCCAGGTAAGACAAACTTGACCTGATTTCCACCAGGCTAAGAATCACATTATTAAGCATTTTGACTGGAAGGTTTATCCTAAAAGGGGGCCTTATGCACAATTATTTCAAAAGATTATTATGCAAAAACATGCTCTCTACAAACAGTCCCAGGCCTATTAACTGCTTGCACAATATGACAACGCTTAGTTATCAAGATCTATTTTTGATAGCTAATCAATTATTATTATGTAAGTCCAATAATCAACATTACGTATATACTGATATAATGAATATCCCAGCTGCTAAAAATTTAAAGATAAAGAATTTCTTCATTGATATTACAAAAGCCAAAAACATATGCAAAGAAAAATGGAAAATAGGAAAATCACTAGCAGCAAGGAAATGATGACCTTATCTAATACATAATTCAAGAACAATACACCATAGAAGCAATGCAAAATCATACTATTAATAAAAAAGGCTCAATATGCTAAGAATCCGGCATGAATAAGAACAAAAAAGTCCTTTGCACCAACAAATCAAATATCTCAAAATAGTATTTGGCATTTGATACAATTAAAAGAATCATTTATTTTTAATAAAATTTTAAAATGTTTTCAAGGATTCTGATTCTTGAAAACTGCCAACTTACTCTGTGGTGTCCTTTCAGTTAATTTCAGATAATACAAAATCATGCTAATATCTCAAAATAGTATTTGGCATTTGATACAATTAAAAGAATCATTTATTTTTAATAAAATTTTAAAATGTTTTCAAGGATTCTGATTCTTGAAAACTGCCAACTTACTCTGTGGTGTCCTTTCAGTTAATTTCAGATAATACAAAATCATGCTTTCCTTTCATCCACATGATTGCTCTTTCATAACATCCATTAAATTAGATGATTTTAGCTTCTACTTACCAATAAAATTATAAAGTTACATCAGAAATCCTAAAAAGTATAAGAATGGTACAAGTTCGACTTATTCATCATTTCATTATCAGAACACACTACAATCAATACAGGACAAAGGATCCATATATCTATGGTAGAATTATAGTATCATGGGAATTCACTCAGATATGAGCTTGAAAGAAAAACCAGCTTGCGTAAATCAGTGAATGTTAGACATGCTTCAAAGAGTCAAGTCAAGTTTGACTACAATTTAAATTTGAATTTCATAAAACTTTTAAACTGGACTAGAACAACTTTTAGAAGCACCACACAACAGTCACAGAAAGATATTAACAAACAGAATATTAATATTGCTGGAGGCTCGGCCAGAATATGTCAAGCTATAGATATATCATCTAGTAATGCAAGAAACGAGTAGAATAACACGCCCAATCAAGGTTACAGATGCGACTATAGAATAGAAGCATACCCAGGTTTAGATGCCGTGGAAGCTGCAGAACCATCAGCCTTTGTCTAGACAAAACGAACAGCAACAATAAACAAAATATCAGCTCCAAAATACAAACACCAAACATATAATTCCCATTCGTCAAGAACAGCATAAACTGGGAACAAAAGGTAAATTATTTACCGCAACAGCATTGGTAATCAACTGCTCGGCCCTGCGAGCTCTAGAATTAGAACCTAGATTGAGGTTCACGCTCCCATCAGATCTGACCAAGAGGAAGCTCGCTTTCCTCTCTGAATAAAAAACAAACAACAAAACAGATTCAGAGAAGAAGTACACATTTTAACAAATTTCACTGCTAATGAGAGGTTGAAGAGAAACAAATTGAGCATAAAACCCGAACCTGAAAAGGATCTGGGAGAGGGGAGCTGTAATTTCTTGGAATCGAAGGAATTAGAAGCCGTTAAAGCTCCTAATCCCCGGAATATTGTAGTCATTGGTGACTTCTGCTCCTTTTATGTTAGGTAGAAACGAACCAGAGATTGATTTCTGGGGAGAATAAGGAAAAGAAACGGAGAGAAAGGAAAAGATGAGAAGAGAAAAAGGGACAGAGATGGGATTTATAAAATAGAAAGCAGAGAAAGCAGATGAGAATGGGCGGAGAATTTGAGGAATTGAAGAGCTAACTGCGAGCTACTTGGGCTTTTGCTTTGCTTTGCTGTGCGTCTCAGCTTCTGGCGATTAATTTGATGTTGAGACTCGGGCCACAATCCACATTGTTTCCATCGTCACTTGACTTCCCACTTCTTCTCTATGGTGGGGGAGGGGTGGGGTTTGTTTTCTCGTCCACACCGCAACTATTTTATGTTCAGTATGCAAAACTGGCCACGCCAGTTGTGCGGGGTAATACTGTCATTTGATATCTTAGAAGGTTTAGGTGGAGATCTCTGGTTGGTTGTTGATACAGAAGCACTTGACCTGGGTGTTGCTTGCGCGATTATATGTCGTTGGCGGTGACCAACTCGGACGGTTGAACCAACACCAAGAATCATTATATCTCAAATCAAATTTAATTAATAATTTTAATATCCAAATTAATTTATTTTTTTATTAAAAAAAATTAAAAGAGCAGGACCTAAATTTAAATCTATCAAATAAATGATATATTTTTCAATCTGAATAAATTATTTAAATTTTAATTAAAATTTATTATAAATTATTTATATCCATATGAAATATGTTTATATTATTTGAATAACATATTTAATTTTATATGTACATTTAATTTTTTATATAATGATATATTTTTATTAATAATTTATATTTTAAAAATTTAATAATCCTATAAAAATATTTTAATTCTATTTATTTAAAATATAATATCTAGAAATTATAAATAATATTATAAAATATATATTTATATTTAATTAATATTTTTGATGTAAATAAATTCAAATAACAAATATTTAATGTAAAAAATCGAATACGTTACAAATTTGAATGCATATTATTCAAATTTGCACTATAAAAGTTAAATATTTAAAAATACATCACCCTATCATTCCTAATTTTGTACTGTTTTGCTCGAGGTGAGAATGGATAAACGAGTCAGCTCAAATTCAGCTTGTTAAATTTTATTAAGCCCAAACTCGACTTAAGCATTTAATTTGCTTATCAAACTTGGAAGTTCAATATACATTTACCTCATTTATCAAATTCGAGGGTTCACTTATATTTAGGTTGTTTATTAAACTCATGAGTTCGGATTCAACTCATTAGATTTAATTAATTAAATTATTAAAAAAATATAATTCTGTTACTTCTGCAGATAGATTTTACCTTGAACAGGACAGAACTAATTAAGTTATTGAAGGTTCGCTGAAAGAGAATCTGCCAGGATTGAAGCCTGAGGACACCACTTGAATTTTGGCGACGCATACGCTGGTGTAGTGGGAATTTCGTAAATTTCTCCTAACCTTAATTTCTAACATGAGATATTTTCAGGGAAAAAAATATATATTTTTGTTTTTAGCTTTTATGTTACTGCATTTTGTTCAAACTCAAACAAATAATAATAAATACTATAAAATTGAGTAGTGAATCGCAAATATCATAATCAATAAATTTGGCTTCTAACATCTTGATTTTGTGACTTTGTTCATTATTGTTATCATGACCACACATAATATATTCTACAGGAAATAGTAGCGGATTCCTCATTGTATTTGCCTTGTGTATGCATGCACGGAGACTTTCGTTCTGCTATTTTTGATGGCTTTGGACTTTGGTTCATAGCAGGAGTCGGCGGAAGGGAAAAATGTGGGGATTCCATGCATCTGTATCTTATAATCGTTCTTTGCTTGGTGAGAAACATTGAGCTCATCTGTATTTTTAGTTTGAGTATCTGAATCTAGAATCATAGTCAGAAAGCTTTTATTGTATGGTTGGATTTGCAAATGGAAAATGCACTGTCTTGGGTCGATAACCAATTAAATTAGCTTGTTGGATTCCAAACAATTCTTGGTGCCGGACATGAATGTCTAGAGTTGGTCACATTTCTCACTGCTTTACAAATATCACTGAGTGAAAATGTTGCTCTGGTCTGCTCGTGTTCCACGATGGCAAACACTCCTTTTTTTTTTTTAATCGGAAAATATCAATATAGCAACAAATTTAAATGATCCAAAGCCATTATATAATAAGGCCTAACTAAATTACAAGCCCATACCCAAATAAAATCCAATCCTCGAAAGAAATCCTAAAACATTTGGGCACAAACCCTTCATCACCGACGTTGCTCCAGGATTTACTGACGCCACAAAATGAACACGCAGGGAAGGTAATATATGGAAAACTTTAGCCAACCAAAGCACATGCAAACTAAACAGCCAACCGATAAATAGATTTCCCAAACATTGTGTCAAACCAAGGACACCGATTGGCAAGAGAGGCAAGCACATGTCGAGCCAGTAACCCAGGAGCATGCAAATGCTGGCGAAGTTCGGAGAGGCTTGCAGAGCTCAGACTTGTCACTCTCATATAACCAAAAGGATAGGATCTCAGTAGCCAGATGATTTATACTAGAAATACTCTTGAGATGCTAGCCGAAATAAGGAGATCCCTTGGAAACCAACGCTGGAACTTCACAAGCAGCAGATTCTATCACAGACCCTCTCCCATTAGCACTAGATCTGCACAATAAAACAAAACCAATAGTAATACCATCTATTGGCAAACCAAAACCAGAGAAGGGGAGGGATGGCCCTGTCTCCGGTCTGGGGATTTGCAGCCCCCACCCGATGAGAGCAGGGGACGGCCGTGATCAACAACTTAAGAAAAACCAACTAACCAAGAGGAAGAAAATCTCTAATTAACCCAGAGAGACAAGCTCTCACTTTGTCCACTGACGGCAATTAGTCACCTCACTTGGCATTGTATCAAATGAAGATGTTAACCACAAGGGTAGATAAGGTAGTTAGGTTTGCTTCAAAATCTACAGCCCACTCTAGATTCAACTTTCATGACCGACATTTGGAGACAAATTTTTAACACGCTAACCCTTTATTTGGATTGAGAGAGATGGAGGCAAGAGAAAATAAAATAAATTTGATTTTTTTAAATTCTTTTATTTAGATATTAAGTAGAAGAAAGAAAGGAAGAGAGCAAGGAAACATTTTAACCTTGGGAAATGAAAAGAAATGGAGAGTAATTATTATTAAAATACTTAAATATCTTAGAATTTAAGTTAAATTGAAATTAAGTATTTAGAATTAATTAAAATTTTAAATTAAATTAATTTAGGAAGAAATTAAAGAAAGAAAAAGAGTTTTGTAGTTAAATTCGGTAATCACCGAATTGTAGTTGAAGTAGGAAATATGAGTCCAAAGTAGACCTATTGTTCGTCTTCTAGCGGCCTATAAGAGACAAAGGCCATTTGGCCATAATTATGAGAGAAGTGTATACAGTGAGAGTTGAAGGCAATGGGAGAGTGAAAAGTTGTGATTTAGTCTATCAAATTGTTGAATGCAGTGTGAGATAATTTACGAGTGATTTGTGGGTGAGAAAATAATTAATAATTGTATTTATTTTTATTTAATAGTAAATTTATTAGTTGAGTAGGTTTATATTGAATCACATTAAATTTTATATTTTTTTATTTTATATAGGTGTATTTTTCACAACAAGTGGTATCAAAGTTGTGGTTCGAGATGTTAAAGATGATAAGAACGAATTTTGAGGTGAAGTCATTCGATAGAAAAAATAATTTTAGCCTATAGCAAAACACAGTGAATGATGTCATTGTACAATAAAGATTAATCGAAACATTAAACAAAAAGTAACTAGCGACTATGAAAGATGATGATTAGGATGAGCTTCAATAAAAAGTGGTGAGTACGATTAGATTAACGTTAGCCCATAATATGAAGTATAATATTTTGGAGGAGATTTTACCAGTTGTCTTATAGAAGAAATGAGAGAATTTATATATGTCAAAGTCACTCCCAAATTATTTGTGTTTGAATAATGAGTTATATTAATTCAGAATGGATGAAGATATTGACGTGAGGGATCACCTTAATATTTTTTAATAAATTAATTACCTAATTGGCTAGTGTTGTTGTGAATTTAGATGAATAAAATAAAACCCTCTTATTTTTAACTCTCTCACATAATCTGATAAAGCCTTGGTGACAGCCCTAACAATTGATAATGAGACTTTGAAAGTGAAGGAGGTTATCATAATTATACTGGATAATAAGAAGTTCAAGAAAATAGATAGTAGCAATGAAGATGGGGCTTTTGTTGTTGGTTCTAGTCATGGTAAAATAAATCCACAAGGAAACAATTGGAGAAGGAATAGTGGATCGAGCTCGAGAACACGAGTAGATCTTGAAAATATAAAATGCTACTATTGTCATGAGAAGGGTCACATTCAATACCATTGTATGAAGATAAAAATTTTGTTTACAGAATTTAAATAATTCAAAAAGAGTCATAGAAAAGAAAAAAAAAGAACTGATATGATTGCAATTGATGATGGTGTTGAATGTAAATGGTTGAATGTAGATGATGATAAGAAAAAGCCAAAAGATCCATTACAAGATTAGTGGTTAATAGATTCTATTTGCTCATTCCATATTTGCTCAAAAAATGAGTGGTTTGATGTGATTAAAGAGAATGAATAAGAGAAAGTGAAATTAGCCAATGAGAATAAGATAGAGGTCGAAGGTGTTGAAATAATGAAGATTAGACTGCATGGTAATCGTGTGAAATTATTTGATGAAGTAATGTATGCTTATAAATTCAAAAGGAACTTAATTTTCTTAAGTAAACTATATTCTTTGAGCTATTGGTGGAGTCATGAGGGTTAATTGAAATGTTCTTGTGATCATGAAAGGGGGAAAAGATTGATGCAAAAAACCTCTATAAATTGAAAAGTAGCACATTAATTAAAAAAATACAAGTTGAGGCAAAAGGTAAAAATTGACCTTTTACAAGAGTTGTGAAAATTAATTTTATTTGATTTAAAAGGTGGAGATTGTTAGAATTTAAATTAAATTAGAATTAAGTATTTAGAATTATTAGAAGTTTAAGTTTATTTAGGAAGAAATTTAAAAAAAGAAGAAGAATTTTGTATTTAAATTCAGTAATCACCCAATTATCGTTGAAATATGAAAGGTAAGTCCAAATTAGACTTGTTCGTCTTCTAGTGGCCTATAAAAGACAAATGCCATATGGCCACAATTGCGAGAGAAGCATATGCAGTGAGAGTTGAGGGCAATTGAAGAGTGGCAAGTTGCGATTTGGTACATCAAATTGTTAAGTATTTAGTGATGTAATTTGTAAGTGATTTGGGAGTGAGAAAAATAATTAGTGATTGTATTTATTTATTTTTTATAATAAATTTATTGATGAAATAATTTTACGTCAAATCACATTAAATTTTGTATTATTTATTTTATGTAGATATATTTTTTACAACAATATCATTCTATAATATAAACTTTAAAAAAAAATGACAGTATAATAATTATTTCCCCTTTGTTCTTTTGAGAAAGAACTTACATTTTTCTCCTATTCATATGATATATCCAAATAATATAAAGTAATTTAAATTTCTTTTTTTTTTTCTATTCTCTTCAATCCCCAATTTAATTTCTCTCTGTTTCCCCAACCAAGTTAAGGATCCAAATAAATGGTAAGTAAGTATTGTATTGTGTTTAGGAGGAAGTTTTTACAGACAAAGTATGGATTTTTAAAGTAATAAGTTTGTTTGGGAGCAAAATTTTTTTTAAGTTTTGAAAAGGTTTTGATACCTTAATTTTGATTATCTTACTTTATTTTAAAAAAAAATTATTGCTCGAGTGCAAAACTACAAAATAAAAAAAATATGATAGTCATTGCATAACGAGTAATAGTTGTTAGGGCTGTATATGGATCAGTTTGGACGAATTCACTGTGCTTCACTAAATCAAACTGGTAAAGTCAATTTTGATACTATTCAAATTGAAATTAATAAATTAAATTATAAAACAACGGATATTTGATTTTTACATTAAGCGGGTTAGGTTTATTTTTTACGGTTTTTACTTTTTTTAATACTTTTTAAAATTTTATAATTTAATTTTTATTAAACTTTTTACATGTGCAAATTATTATAATTAATTACAAATAAATATTAATTTAAAACATATTATTTATTAAAAATAAATAAAAATAAAAAATGAAATAGAACTACTCATGTGTATGTATGTATATATATACACTTTCATTCAATTTAGTTTAAATTTTAATTATGTCAACTTGAAATCTAAATCGAAAATTTAATTTATAATTATTTTTGAATCATGATTAACATTTAAATGTATAAAATTATTAATTTTGATTTAAATGTATTCGAAGTAATCTTGTTGTAAACCCCTATTATTGGTTGGCTGCGGGCAATTTTGGCGTGGGTGGCGATTAGCACTTAGCCGCCCACGAACAAATTGGGACAAATTTGTTGAAGCTTTATGCTTATTTTCTTTATCTGTTTGTAACTTGCCATAGCCCACCACGTTTACAATGGACCGGTAGAGGCTGCGCTGCAGTGATCCGGAACACTAGCTTGTCGTGCTTCGGCTACTGTCTTGGTAAAGCGGTGTTTGGTTTATTTATCGGGTGTAATTGATAGTTAATAGATATCTAAATAAGTGAAATAGAGTGTTTAATAAATTTTAAAAAAATCAAACTAATAGCTGATGAGTAATTGATATGATACCCATCATCTGCAGTTTGTATCAACTCTATATATAGAGCTATTTCTCATTGACTGATATCTTATTTGATTTTATTTTTTATTTTAATCATATTATTATTTTTTATTTAATTAAAAAATTAATATTATTAATATTTTTATATTTTTTATTTATAATTTTAATATTTTAATTAACACATTTTAACTTTATTAAAATATTTTTTATTAATAACATAAAATATAAAATATTTATTTATATTTAAAAATTTAAAATTAATTATAATTTTTTTTATCAACAATAATAGTTATTTTATATTTTATCTTTATTTTTAAAATTATTTAATTTTTTTAAAAAAATTTAATTATTTTCTCATTTTAATAATAAAATGAATGATATAATATAATAGGTTAATAATTATATATTTAATTTAATAATAAAATAAATAATATAATATAATAAATTTATAATTTTATATTTATTTTAATAATAAAATAAATTATATAATATATACCTTTATTAGTCATTTCACATATTAACAGCAATAACTAAATATAGTTTTACCAAACACTTAATATAAATAAGTTATCAGCTATCGGCCATCAGCTAACAGTAACAACCATCAACTAACAGTTATTAGCTGTATTCAACAGTTAAACCAAACAGATCCTAAGTTCAATTGAAAATAAATTCTTGCCTAATCTTTGATGTACATAGGTTGAAATTGGAGAGACGGAGAGGATATTTGGCCTAACTTATAAACCAGGTCAAAAAAATTTATAAGTTATAATCTTAGGTTAATTTATTTATTTAAAATATTTTCAAAGTTTTATGTGAAAAAAAATATTTTCAGAACTTATAATAGGTTAGGGAGAGAAATTTTAAATTTTTTTATTTTAATATTTATAAATTAATTTAATTAAATATTTTTCCGTATTACTCGCATTTAATTTTATAATTCTAATATATATATATATATATATATATATATATATATATATATATATATATATGTCCTTATTACATTTATTCTCCTATTATCTTTAAAAAATTTATTTTCCTATAATAATTTAAATAAATAATTTACATATATTTTATATTAATTTTAATAAAATATTTATTTATTTAATTTTAAATTAAATGATATTCTAATACAAATTAAATATATTTTGATAATATTATAATAAAATATCAAGTTAATATAATTTATCATTTTAAAAATAATTTAATAATAAATATATTTATAAATTAATTTTTATCACACATATTAATTATTTATCAATTAATTTTAAATATTTTATTAAATACATAATTATTTAAAATTTTAAATATTTATAACTTTAAATTAGCTAATAAACTTCTAGAGATGGGATCAAGTCATGGCTTTGAAATTTAAATTCTTTTCACAATCAATCAATTCCAGTTATTAAATATTCAGCCCCCACTATAGAAAAAACGCTAAACGGATTTCACGTTTCGGGCAACTTGTTCTTAGATTCCAACACAAAGCCACATGACTTGCTATGAAATTGGGATAAGAGAACTGAGAAGGCAGAATATAAGATGAGGAATTGAGAAAAATCTCACGGGAATTTTCAATCTCTACAGACTCATCCCTTTAATGGTGCCTTCCTTAGTCATTTTCCATGTCCGAAAATTTATATAAATAAACATGTGATTTAGATATTTTAAATGAGCACGTTGATCACATTTCATGCGTGAATGAAACATGAGATAGAGAAGTTAATTACCTTTCTCATCCTAGACCAGAGAGAGGGCTTTCTTTTAGTGCCTAAAATGCATGGTAGGCCATGGATTAAATTGATACCTGAATAGCCCAACTCATCATCTTTCCTTAATAAAACCATACAAAAGCCTTCAAAGTCTAGCTATATATTCTTTTTATAGATATCGCTTAATTTCCATGTGATAAACATTAAAGTATCATATTATTAAATAAGGCAGATGGGTAGATCCCATCAATTAAACAAAAGAAAATACATATCACTTGTACTTCAATGTTATTTCCAAGCAACATTTATTTGAGGTGTTTTGAGCCAACCTTTTTTTTTTTTTTAATTAAAAAATAAATATAATACCACTTTTTAAGAAAAATTATGGTTGATTATAATTTATTAATTATTTAAAAAGCAAAAAGAAATTTCCTTGAAATTTTCATGAGTTGATTTGGAAGAGAAAGCTTGTGGACATAAGAAAAAAGAGAGCTTTACAGAAACTGCCATGCCATGACTTCCCTACTGCCAACCAAATTCCATGAAGCTTCCCTGAGGCTCTCCAGCCTCCATCTTAATAGGGAGAAATTATAAAACACATTGCACCGCAAACTTATTATTATTATTATTATTATTTGGTTTTCCAAAACATTAAAAAAAAAATTAATGAAATTTCACTCTCGTTTATCATATTAGTCCTTACCTGTTTAGCAGCATCCACGCCCATCATTATTTTATGATAAATTTTAAAGACGTCATATATTATTTAATTCTAAATTATTTTATTGCGAATATAAGTTAATGTGGAGAATGAAATCACTACAGGATAAAAATAAAAAAGAAATTTAAAAAATGTCTGCAACCATCACATCATCCACAATTTAGGAAAACAAACCATTTTGGTGAAAAAAAAAGGTTAAGCCGAAAGTTAAGTTTCAAAAAATCACTGTTATAATTCTAAAAATAAATTATTTATTTGATATTGAGATTATAAAATCTAAAATTGTTTTTCACTTTTCAGGAAAAAAAAATATTTTAAATATTATTAAAAAAATAATTTTATTATTTTAATAATTAAAATTTATTAAATTTAATTTTAAATTATTTTTTATTTTCTAGTGGCCATTTAATTAATATTTTTTTTAAATAATTAATATTTTTTATTTTTAATCTTTTGAAATTGGATATTCAAAATTTTGAAAATTTGGAGTTTATTTTTTAGGAGTTGGAATTGGAGCTACTGAGAAGAGCAAGATAAAGAGAGAATATTATGAGGATAAAAGAATGACTTATTTAACTAGTGAAATATAATGATATATATATAATAAAAAATGGATGAAAGACTGAACTAAACTTTAAAAAATAATAAAAGGGTTAATAATGACAATACTTGATGATTAAATTATAATTTATTTATATAAAAAATAAAAATCAAAGGAATTGAAAGAAATAAAAAGAAAATCAGCGGTGACAATTTTTAATCTCCATTATCTCTATTGTTGTAAGAAAAATAAAATTATATATATATATATATATATATTAATTTCATTTATGAAATAAATGTAAATTAATTTGTGATATCTTTGTAAACCATTTACAATTTGAAGAGAATTATTAATTAATAATTAATAAATTTATTTATTATTATTATATTAACCTGACATGATTTAATAGATGTTATATATAAATGATTTATAACTAATTAGTTAACCTAATAATTCATCTTTTCCACGTGAAAAATTACAAATGTGTATGTGTCTAGATGTGTCCATGGCCCCCACTTCACAGCTACACGCGCGACATGCGCGCGGTTCTTCTTCTTGTTCTCACACACACACACACACACACACACACACACACACACGTCTATATATATATATATATATATATATATATATATATATATATATATATATATGGTAAATTATACCCAATGCCACCCAGATCTCATTCTTCTTAAATCCAAGCTTCAATATATTTTTACTTCTCCTTTTAAATTTCAATTTCTCAGATCAACTAAAGATGAGGAGGAACTGCAATCTTGAACTCCGCCTATTTCCCACCTCCGATCAAGACCACCACCGCCAAACGGAGGCGTCAAATGAAGAACAACGACAAGAGCAGCAGATAACGATGTTCTACAATGGAAGCGTTTGCGTTGCCGATGTTACAGAGCTGCAGGCGAGAGCTATTCTGATGTTGGCAAGCAGAACAATGGAGGATAATATGAGAATAAACTCAAGTGGATCTTCGTCTTCCTCGTCGTCGTCGGGACAACTTGTATCGCCAACATTGGCATCTCCTCTGCCGGTTTATAGCCCCAATAATAATGGTTTATCGATGAAGATGTCACTGCAAAGTTTCCTTCAGAAGAGAAATCATCGAATTCAAACAACTTACCCCTACAACATTAACCGGCGGCCTCATGCATGCAGGGTCGACCATTGATCGCTAGCTAGGGACTTCGTCATTTTTATCAGTTAGTATTATTAGTTAATTTGCGCTTCATGGCATGCAACCATAGGATGGACGCTTGTAAATTTTGCATTTTCAATTTATATATATCTACGTCATGGTTTCATACATTTTTTCTTGATTAATTGATAAAAAAAAAAATTCTGCAATTGCAGATTATGAGATCCTAATTTAATGTCTAATTTTTAAACAAAACTTTAGCTTGAAGGTTTTTCTTGTTTATATCAAATTTACCATGAACTTAAAACAGAAGAGGTATAATAGGATTTATCTATTATAGATGTATCATATGTATTTATATTTTAGATTCATAATAAATTAGATATATATAAAAATTTCTCTAGTTTCCTCTTCCTGCTATGTAAGTTTAATTACAACCTAAGCCTTTGATTTTTAAAGTCATTAATTAATTTCAAAATACATTTGTTGGCACTGAGTAGAATAATTCAGTGGATCGGCATCCTGTCCATATCAATTCAATTTATGTCATTTAGGTTATTATACCATAAAGAGTTAGAATTGCACTTCTACTAATAACTTAAACACTCCATCCTACAATTGGTTTTAGAGTTAAGGTCATAGGTTTGAATCCCTGGCAACTGCTTGGAGATTGTTGGCACTGAGAGGGGATAGCTTAGTTAGCTAACATTCTGTCCAGGTCCCTTTGTCCCTTGGCACTTGGGCCCCTACGCTATAAGGGTTGAGTTATGCCTTTACTAATAACTTAAACTTTTGGCACCGTGATATTACAATTGGTATCAGAATTGAGGTTATGGGTTTGAATCCCTAGCAATTGCTAGGAGGTTGTTGGCATCAAAAGGGAATAGCTCAGTGGGTCAACATATTACTTATATTTCTTTAGCTTATGACAGTGGAGCTGCTATATTATAAAGGTTAAAGTTGTACTTTGATACTACAATTATTAAATTGTCTAATTAATTTCCCTCTCTAAAAAAATTTATTGTCTTATTTAATCAAAGGCAAAATCATATACATTGAAACTATATTTCTAATATTCAGTTTGAATTTTTTTATTAAATAACATTATATTGGTTTAACGTTTATATATTTTGATTATTAATATATAACTTTCACAAAATAGTTAACTATTATGTGAATTTTATAAAGGAGTTAATCAGTATTGACAATAACTTGGCTCAAATCAAATGCTTCCAATTTATTGGCAAACCCACTAGCAAAACTTTGATGAGTTTCCTCCCCCTAATTTCCCCAAGCATGTGATTGCCAATTCACTTAAATTTGATTGATGAAATGGGTATTTGCCACATGTGCATTATGCCAATTAATTATGTGAACACACATATAGATTCATTAATAGGGCTAATTCCAAATAAATCAGCCACTTGCTTAGCCTAACACGGGTGTATGATTGTAACATTTTGTCCCAATATGCATCCAGATATTTATTTACCTACTCTTTGATTTTGATGGAATCGAAATTCATCATTTTTGTGAATGAAATAAAGATAGACTATATTATATATTCGTTTAAATATCTCTCATATTGCGAAAACCCAATATTTTATCTATTTATTTATTTTAATTAGTTAATAATAATTTAATGTATTTATTTTAAAAAAATTATTTTATTAGATGGTCTGCTTATTTTTATATATATATATATATATATATATATATATATTATTTTTAAATTTAAATATATATCTATAATCTGAACAATTCAGTTCAATAATGACTTTTATCCTACTCTACACCTAATGGAACTCTTGAAATATATATACCCTAATAATCTCTTTCTGCTAAATTTTATTCTCAAAGCCTGTTTATCACCTTCTTTTACACCAAATACTCTCAACATGTATTTTTATCATCTTTTATATATATATATATATATATATATATATATATATATATATATAAAGTTGGCTTCGTTGTCGTCTCACCATGCGTCCCAACGTCCTTGTTCGTCCCTCTATATATATATATATATATATAAGTTATTTTATTTTATTATTATTTGATTTTTTTTTATATTTTGAGTATGTAGAAGATTCGAATATTCAATTTGTCAGTTGAAATTGTCTCTCTTCCATTGAGTATAACTATTATTTTGGAGGTTCAAGGTGAGTGATAGTTATAGCACATAGTACCATTTTAGTCCGTTTTAAAATTCCTTAGCATAAAAATTATTATTAAAT